>NC_056731.1:136571144-136788644 GCF_019279795.1 Protopterus annectens
AGATGTCTCCATGATATGCTTGGAAAGGGCATTCCTATCAGATCTAATACGGATGACATGCTTGGAAAGGGCATTCCTATCAGATCTAATATGGATATTGTATACATGCTCTCTAACCTTGTCTCGAAGCCTTCTGTCTGTCTTGCCCACATAAAAAGCTGGGCAAGTTGTACAGCGAGCTAAGTAAACTATATGCTCTGTATTACAATTGGTCTCAGCATAAAACTGGAAGCACTGTTGACTCACAGGGTGTACAAAATTTGCAGTGCTATCTATAAAGCAACAGAAATTACATTTCCTACAAGGTCTAGTAATGGATTTAGACTTATATATATCATGATTATTTCCATTGGGGTAACATAAAATCCTATGAAGGTTCATATGATTCTTATAAACAAACCTGGGCATATCACCCACAATGTCACGAATCACTGGGTCAACAGTAAGAATACCCCAATGCTTAAAGTAGATATTTCTAATCTCATTAACATCCTGCATATAATAGATAGAGACCCTAGTACTATCCTTGAGTTTCATTGTCCTCTCTACTACACTGTCACAGTGTGTTGTCATAGCATCCCTGCTCATAAAATACGGTGCTGCCCGATCTCTCCTCAGTGCGTCTACTCCACTGAAGCCTTCTCTAATCTCTTCTATACTATAAGCCCTATCAAGCAATTGGTCATGGAGGTTTGTCAACTCTTTATGAAAACCAAGTTCAGTAGGATTAAGGCAGGAAACCCGCATCGCCTGTCCTCTCACTATATTCCTAAACACAAAGTTAGGATGCATGCTGCCCCTATGTAGTAAATAATTTCTATAGCATGATTTATGATAGACCCCCATGTTCAATAGTCCACATGGAAGTCTCTCAATAAATACATCCAAAAATGGAATTGATGCCAGTGAGGCACTCATGGTAAATTTTAGGTATGGTACCAGGGAATTAACCTGTCCTAAAAAATCATCCAGGTCCTGTTTATCTGCCGTCCACACCATAAAAAGATCATCTACAAACCTTGCATAAAACCTAACATGTTTCTTGAAGCTCTCCAGTTTAAATAGACTACACCTCTCCCAATCTGCCATCACTAGATTGGCGTAGCTATTGGCACATGAAGTGCCCATAGCTACGCCATCTTTCTGAATGTAAGTATTGTTATTAAATGTGAAAATGTTACGAGTCAACACTATATTCAATAGCCCACATAGGGTGTCTGTAGAAGATTCTAAAACGTTTGAGTCTAATTCCAAACACCTGCGTACACATTCAATACCTTCATGGTTGGGAATCATAGTAAATAATGATTGAACGTCCAAGGTGACTAGCCAGTATGGCAGATCTACAGGTAAAGATGATATATTGTCATATAACATCAAAAGAAATAGTTTCGTATCTTTTAAGATGTGACCATATGTATCGACAACTGGTCTAAGTCTACTTTTCCAAATACAGGGAGATAGGCTCAGTTGCCCAACCTCGCCCTGCAGCAATGGGTCTCATCTGTGGATGGGAAGGATGTTTATGGATTTTGGGCACACCCTGTATACTTGGAATTAATGGATTTTTAACCAGAAAAAATCCATATAACTGGTCATTAATCATCTCATTACTAACTAAACCCATCAAGGAGTTGGAGACCTCATTAATACACTTTTCTACATGGCTGGATAATATCTGATCATAAAACTGGGGGTCTCTCAACATATTCTCCATACTCTCAACATAGTCACTATTATTCATCACCACCACCGGTCCCCCTTTGTCTGCTGATCTAATGATCACATTACGGTCACTTCTTAACGTCTTTAAAGCTGTTCTCAACCTCGGGTTTAAATTACCATACCATTTCCTGTGTCTATTGTTAAAACTGTTTTTATGTAGATCTTCCTCTACTAACTGAGAAAACGCATCAATTAATGGATGTAATCTGGGAACATATTCACTAGGTTTTCTTAGAGTCCAACCCTGATCTATTTGTTCACTGTTACCAAAGTCAAATTTTAATTGCACATTACGGGCAAAAAACTTCACGTCCCTAACTGAATCAGTGGGATCTACCTGACAACACCGACGGACTACAACACCGACAACAAAATCACCGACACCACATAACCGAAAGTTCACAAACACGAAACCTCACATGCCCGACACACCACAATCCCGACAATCAACAAACAAAACAAATCCCCTGTCCAAAAATCACACACACAACACAAGCACACCAAAATCCTTTCAAACCCACACTAAACCTTACATACACAACTATCTATAACCTTAACCCAAACCCTAACCCTAAGGTCCGTCACTATCGCACACTCACCTAACCCACGCCCTAACCCTAACTCACTTAACCCGCCCCTAACCCTAAAGACTGTCACTATCGCACACTCACCTAGCCCGCGCCCTAACCCTAACTCACTTAACCCGCCCCTAACCCTAAAGACTGTCACTATCGCACACTCACCTAACCCGTGCCCTAACCCTAACTCACTTAACCCGCCCATAACCCTAAAGACTGTCACTATCGCGCACACACCTAACCCGCGCCCTTACCCTAACTCACTTAACCCACCCCTAGCCTAGAGTCCGTCAATATCGCACACTTACCTTTCTCGCACCCTAACCCTAACGTCCGTCACTACCACATACTTACACAGCCTTTTCACATGTTGGTGTTCTCAGCGTCGGGGTTTTCATCCATCGGTCATCTCAGTTTTCGATCTTCTGGTGTCGGTGTTCTCATCGTCGGCGTTGTCAGCTTTCGGCGTTGTCAGGTAGACCCGAATCAGTGATATCACTTTTGATGGATGGTATAAATGTCAAGCCCCTATCTAGAACTTCAATTTCATCCTTATCCAAGGGTCTATGGGAAATGTTCCAAACTAACGATTTGTGGTTTTCTCCCACATTTTTTTCAATGTGCAATTAAAATTTGACTTTGGTAACAGTGAACAAATAGATCATGGTTGGACTCTAAGAAAACCTAGTGAATAGGTTCCCAGATTACATCCATTAATTGATGCGTTTTCTCAGTTAGTAGAGGAAAATCTACATAAAAAGAGTTTTAACAATAGACACAGGAAATGGTATGTTAATTTAAACCCAAGGTTTAGAACAGCTTTAAAGACGTTAAGAAGTGACCATAATGTGATCATTAGACCAGCAGACAAAGGGGGACCGGTGGTGGTGATGAATAATAGTGACTATGTTGAGAGTATGGAGAATATGTTGAGAGACCCCCAGTTTTATGATCAGATATTATCCAGCCATGTAGAAAAGTGTATTAATGAGGTCTCCAACTCCTTGATGGGTTTAGTTAGTAATGGGATGATTAATGACCAGTTATATGGATTTTTTCTGGTTAAAAATCCATTAATTCCAAGTATACAGGGTATGCCCAAAATCCATAAACATCCTTCCCATCCACAGATGAGACCCATTGTTGCAGGGCAAGGTTGGGCAACTGAGCCTATCTCCCTGTATTTGGAAAGTAGACTTAGACCAGTTGTTGATACATATGGTCACATCTTAAAAGATACGAAACAATTTCTTTTGATGTTATATGACAATATATCATCTTTACCTGTAGATCTGCCATACTGGCTAGTCACCTTGGATGTTCAATCATTATTTACTATGATTCCCAACCATGAAGGTATTGAATGTGTACGCAGGTGTTTGTAATTAGACTCGAACTTTTTAGCATCTTCTATAGACACCCTATGTGGGCTATTTAATATAATGTTGACTCATAACATTTTCACATTTAATAACAAGACTTACATTCAGAAAGATAGCGTAGCTATGGGCACTTCATGTGCCAATAGCTACGCCAATCTAGTGATGGCAGATTGGGAGAGGTGTAGTCTATTTAAACTGGAGAGCTTCAAGAAACATGTTAGGTTTTATGCAAGGTTTGTAGATGACCTTTTTATGGTGTGGACAGCAGATAAACAGGACATGGATGATTTTTTAGGACAGGTTAATTCCCTGTTACCATACTTAAAATTTACCATGAGTGCCTCACTGGCATCAATTCCATTTTTGGATGTATTTATTGAGAGACTTCCATGTGGACTATTGAACATGGATGTCTATCGTAAATCATGCTATAGAAATTCTTTACTACACAGGGGCAGCATGCATCCTAACTTTGTGTTTAGGAATATAGTGAGAGGACAGGCGATGCGGGTTTCCTGCCTTAATCCTATTGAACCTGGTTTTCATAATGAGTTGACAAACCTCCATGATCAATTGTTTGATAGGGCTTATAGTATAGAAGAGATTAGAGAAGGCTTCAGTAGAGTGGACGCACTGAGGAGAGATCAGGCAGCACCGTATTTTATGAGCAGGGATGCTATGACAACACACAGTGACAGTGTAGTAGAGAGGACAATGAAACTCAAGGATAGTACTAGGGTCTCTATTTATTACATGCAGGATGTTAATGAGATTAGAAATATCTACTTTAAGCATTGGGGTATTCTTACTATTGAGCCAGTGATTCCTGACATTGTGGGTGATACGCCCAGGTTTGTTTATAAGAATCATATGAACCTTCATAGGATTTTATGTTACCCCAGTGGAAAATAATCATGATATATATAAGTCTAAATCCATTACTAGACCTTGTAGGAAATGTAATTTCTGTTGCTTTATAGATAGCACTGCAAATTTTGTATACCCTGTGAGTCAACAGTGCTTCCAGTTTTATGCTGAGGCCAATTGTAATACGGAGGATATAGTTTACTTAGCTCGCTGAACGTCTTGCCCAGCTTTTTATGTGGGCAAGACAAACAGAAGGCTTTGAGACAGGGTTAGAGATCATGTATACAATATTCGTATTAGATCTGATAGGAACGCCCTTTCCAAGCATGTCATGGAGAAATCTGAATAGCATGCTTTTAAGTTTCTTGTTATACAAGAGAACTCACCCTCTATAAGAAGGGGTGATGTAACCAATTTTACTGAAGAGTGTGAAGCCAAATGGATTGTTAGGTTGAGGGCAGATAAGAAGCCAGGTCTGAACAATAGAGTACCCGTTAGACCTATGTTAAAAGGCAGGCGAATTAGGATTTAGTATATATATATATATATATATATATATGTGTGTGTTATTGATTTTGTATATTATAGATCTGCATTATTTATGTATTTTAATAATATTGTCTTGCATTTTTAGTTTAGTTATGTTTTTAATATATTTTTAGAGGTATTGGATCAGCCTTATACTATTTATGATGTTAATTTATGAGCATGCAATGACTAAGAACTACTTGCTCTTTAATTTTTAATTGTTGACTAATTAATTGGAATACAGGAAATGATGTCAGCTCTCCACAGTATAAATAGTTTCTTTTAATAGTGTTGTTTTATATTGGCTTGAAGAAGCCCAGTCGGGTGAAAGCGCTTGCCATTTCTTATTTACTTGTTGAATAAATCTATCTTTTGCATCCAATGAGGATTACTTTGTGCCTACATATGTGAGACTGCATTTATTCATCGGTGAATTGAAAACTGCCTGTTTTGTACTTTGGCTCAGCCTCGTGAAGTGTATACTGCTTGCTGTGCATTTTGTTTCAGTACGGAGATCATTCTATGTGGATCCTGTTCTGTCGCTTTGTACTCCTGGTTTTTTGTACTACTTTGTTATTAGTTGTAACACTTCTGACTTTGTTGGGTAGAGGTATGCACACTAACCGGGATGCTACTGTATAGGCCCCCCCATACCCTCAAATAGCTGGTTTCTTCCTCTGTTACTTATGAAAAAAAACAAAATAAAAATAAAAACAATATGTAAAAATGGGAACTCTGTGTGCCAATTGCAAAGCTTACTTAGCTTAGTCTAGTAGTGGGAAGCAAGATTTATACACTGCTTTTCTATATAGTTGATGGAACTGACTTTAGGCTGTACGAGGTAGCTTTGTTAATTCTGCTACCTGGTCCTCTTCATGTTTCTACCTGCTCCATTCCCCCTTGCTTCGCTCAGGCTCACTCTGCTCCCCTCCCCTACCATCAATTACCACCCACCCACACTACTCCTAAACGTATAATCCTTAATCACACCCTCACTTACCAAATCGCCAATCACTCACACACTCTTACATATTTCTCCATCCAACCTATCTGATCGCATCCTACCTCTTGTTTCCTTTCCCACCCCTGTCTACACCCTCCACTCACTACTACAGCATTAACTACACCATACCATATACCTCTCTGCCTGTACTTCCAAATACATTTCCTCTCATATCAGTTTGGTCATTATCACATCCGCCATTTATCTTTTCTCAAATATCTCCCACTATTCAACCCATTTACAAAAATGTCTAAAATATTTACACATACATTAGTTAACATTCATATTTTCGTAATCCTCTTCTTAGTCACTCAGCAAACTAATCCTAACCCTATCTCTATACCCTGTAAAACCACAGCTTTCACATCCTTCCTATCACCATACACAAACAGCTACTCTAATATATCCTCCAACCTCTTTCCTATGCACCCATTGCTCTTCAACAAACTAATAATTCTGCCCATACAAAATCTCCACTCTTACCCACTACACTCACATATCTGGAGATAGAAAAACAACTTCAGAACCCAGTCCATACACACAGATTCTCAACAATTCCTTTCAGTGGAAATATCCAACCCAGCAGTCACCACAGCAACCCTCTCCACTCAACCCACCTCTTTCAAATCCTTAAAGCAAATCACACTCATGTTCCAAAACATTTGTAACAAAATTGCTGATTTCCATGCCTGGACTTCTCTCTACTAACCTGACATTATTGCTACCACCAAAACCTGGCTCAAACCAACTATAAAAAACTCAGAATTACTCCCCCCATGATTCAATGCCCTCTGACTAGACAGGCACCACAAAAAAAGGAAGAGGTGTCGCCCTCTTCTACCGAGTTCATATTATATAACTCCCTTCTCCAATTCCATCCCAAAATTCACCACTGCTGAAAGTCTAATATTTTATCTAAACATAAATAACTCCAAGAAAATATGTATTGTAGTTATTTACATTCCCCCAGGTAACAATATACTCTTGAGAATATCCTTGCCTGGATCTCCAGTACAATCAAAAATGAAACCATCATCCTGGGAGACTTAACATAAACCGGTCTCATATATGTTCAAAAACCTAATTACATCATCTACTATATTTAACAAATCCCACTCAGAAGGCTCTACCCTAGACTGGATTCTGGCCAGTGACCCTAACAAAATCTCCTCAGCAGTAAGTGATCATCTCCCTGCTTTCATGCTCAGAACTTCCCCTTTCATCCAAAAAGAACAGAACTACAAACACTCAAGGAATTTAACCAACTTTGACACCTAAACATTCACTGATCTACTAAAATGCATGAACTGGAATATTCTACAAAACATTCCCCTAGATGAAGCTTTTAACTGCTTTTACAACCTATTCCTTGACACTCTAAATAAACTTGCACCCCCCCCCACTTGAAAAGGATAAAATTTAATTCAGCCCCATGGCTAACAGGATCAACAAAACAACTAATGCAAAACAGAAATAAAGTAAGGAAACGCTGGCTAAAAATAGAAAGCCTACCACATGACAAAATTACAGGCAACTGTGTAAACATGTAAAAAAAAAAAAAAAAAAAAAAGAGAGAAAAAGCAGTACTATCTAAATCTCCAATCCAGTAACAGAAATAATCACAAAAAATTCTGGACAGGCATCTCTTCACTCCTAGACCCTGACACTAAGGCCAAACCCATTGCATTTCCTAATATAAATAACTCTGATAGAGCCACTCTCTTCAACAACCACTGCATCAACACTATATAATATTACATCCAAATGTACTCAAAACTATACTGACTCATACTCTTTTGCCACAGCTCCTTCAGATTTCCCCCTCTTCCCACATCCCCCCTCCATCATACCATGATTCTACTGATTTCTCCAATTGCTGCCCAACCTACTTCAGCTTAAAACCTATTCCCTCTACAACCATAAAATGCTACTCCTCAAACTTAAACCAGGCTCTTATGCAGAAGATGATCTACCCATAGACAACCTAAGACTTGCCATGGATGCTATTGCCTACCCAGTTAGCATTTTCATAAACACATCCATCCTCGAATCCTACATCCAAAAAATCTGGAAACTGGCATATATACTACCTCTCCATAGATCTCTGCAACTACTGCCCAGTCCCCATTCTCTCCCCCTTTGTAAAAGTCTTGAAAAATGTATTCAGACTCAACTTCTTGAATTCCTCACCAACAATAAAAAGTCTGTCTCCTACTAAACATGGATTCAGACCAGGTCATAGCACAATGACTGCCATTATCTCCTTCATGGACACAATCTACAAAGCTAGGGACTCTGAAAATATGTCTCACCCACCTTCTTAGACTTTTCTAAAGCCTTTGATATTGTTTCTCATCTCCTTCTTCTCAGCCAAATCTCACTAGGTAGCATTTTCTCCCCTTCACTTAATTGGTTCTTCAGCTATTTATTAAAAAGGCAATAAGCTGTTAAATGGAACTCATCCCTCTCTTTCTATCTCCCTAATCCTTCAGGAATACCCCAAGGTTCCATATTTAGACCCCTACTTTTCAACATCTTCATTAATAAGCTTCACCTATTTCTTACTCATGGCTGTCTTATTCAGTATGCCCGATGATTCCGCAATCATTTGCAATGCTGATTCTATTCCAAGCTCCAACACATTACTCAACTAGCATTCTCATCCATTGAAAACTGGCTTACTAAAACTCACCTGCTGCTTCATCTCAGTAAACCAAGTTACCAGTTTTTACCCCTAAGTCATGCACTCCATTAGACAAAGATCAACTCACTCTACTCTCCTGCAACAAAACAATTGAAATAGTTAACCATACTAAACTGTTGGGTGTTATAATTGATGAATACCTCAAATTCAATCTTTATGTCCATCACAATGTCAAAAAAATCTCACCAGAATTGGGCTTACTATACAGGCACACTGGTCACCAGGAAGGCCCAAGTAATTCACAAACTACCAACAAAAAAGTTGTTTTATATATAAATATATATATATATATATATATATATATATATATATATATATATATATATATATATATATATGTATGTATGTATGTATATCTATAGTTTCACTTCAGAATGTCGAGTTACCGAAAACTCAAATTTCATATGGTCGAGACCATATGACTGAGTTTTCAGAAACTCGAAATTGTGAAGTGAAATAAAAATAAAAAAAAAAATAGTCAAACACAATGTTTAATGAAGCTCCCCTGCACCACCCATACCCCTCTACTTACTTATACCAACTCTGAGATCGTGTTACAGTGGGGAAAAGGGAAATCTCCCATTCCATGCTGTATGCAGAAGTGCAGAATGGGAGATTTCCCATTTCCTCACTATAGTGGGATCATGGAGATGGTATATTTAAGTAACGAGGGTGCAGGGGAACTTGCCCCTTGCAAAAAAAATTATTTTCAACTAAATTAAAGTCTTTTTTATCAAAACGTCACAATTTCGAGTTTCTGAAAACTCGATCATATGGTCTCAACCATATGAAGTTTGAGTTTTCAGTAACTCAACATTCTGAAGTGAAACCATATATACAGATATATATATATATATATATATATATATATATATATATATATATATATATATATATATATATATATATATATATATATATATATATATATATATATATATATATATATATATATATATATATATATATATATATATATATATATATATATATATATATATATATAGTATGTTGAAATGCACAGAACAACACCTGGCTACACAGTATAAAATTTAAGTATTAAAACACAAGCTATTGACATTCCTTCATTGAGACCAGGAGGTTTGGTAGCATTTACTCTAAACTTAAATCTTATACTGTGTAGCCAGGTGCTAGCGTTCTGTGCATTTCAACATACTATATATTTAAAATAACTTTTTTATTGGGCAAGGATTATTTTTATTTTCATTTTATATTTGAAAACTAATAGCATAATATTTTTTACGTTTTAACTTGTAACATGTTGTTGCTTTACTACTTTGCTAACTGTCATGTGATTATAGGGAGCGGTATTTAAACTTGGTGTTTGTGCTTTTGTAACAGATTCTGATGAAGTATTTTTATACGAAAGCATTCAATCTTGTCAATTTTGCTGTGTTTTATTAAATTACTGGAAGTTCTTTTTGGCCTGCATTTTTCATTCCTGGACTATCTTGCTGGTGGTGGATTTTTGCTGAATTTGGTCTTTGTTATTTTGGTTACTCTAATGTATTTCTTTGTACTGAGTTTTAAGCCATGGCTTTTGCACCTAGCATTTTCTATGTTAGGCCTTCCTGCAGGAAGTTCTCATCTTGGAGGTATTCATGACTGCTCCCAGTTTGCAATCATCTGTAAAGTTCGTTAGCCAGAGGCCTTTGATACTGTCATTGACATCTGAGAAGTATATATTAAAGAGGACTGGGACTAGCATACAGCCCTCAGGGACTCTACTGGTGGCTGACCTGTTTGTGGAAGTGGACTCACTGATTCTAACATCCTAGGTCCTATCAGTGAGCCAGCTAGCTATCTAACATGTTATAAAGTGGTTTATTCCTAGTTCTGTGAGTTTGTTGACAATGCCTGCATGTGGTATTGTATAAAATGCTTTAACCAAATCTAGGTAGCCACTATGCATCTTTATCCCCTCATTCATTGCTTTAGTGACATTTTCAAAGAAGTCCACCAGATTACATAAGCATGACCTTCCTTTGGCAATGCCGAACTGAGGTTGATCCAAAGTCTGGAGTTCTCCTATGTCCTTGTTGATAAATTTCATGATGATTCTTCCCATGGCTTTCAAATTAGGCTAGTCAGACTAATGGGTCTTTAGTTACCAGGACCATTTGAAGGTTCTCCCTTATGAAAGGAGATGACCATCACGGTCCTCCATTCGGATGACTCAAACCCTGTTTTAAGACTATAGTTAAATAATGACTCCAGGGATCCTGATAAGTCATATTTTACAGTGTTCAGTAAGCATCCTGGAATGTTATCAGAGCCCATTGATGCTGTATTCTTGGCTTTAGTGTGCACAGCCAGTACATGCTCCCTAGTCATTACTGGAAGGGTTATGTTTAAGGATATTTCTTAGCGGATGGTAGTGGGTTAGACAGGGGGTAAAGCTGGAACTGAATTTATCCACTAACAGGTTTGTTATATTGCCAGGCACAGTAAATGTGACACCATTAACCACCAGTTCAGTACATTGCTGTGTGCTGACCTTGAGGATTTTGACATAGTTGAAGAAGACCTTATGGTTATCATTCACCAGGGAAGCTATCTTAACCTCAAAGTTGGCTTTGCTTGATCTCATTAGCCCTCTTAGTTGCTTATTTAATTTAATGAGAGAATGTTCATCTTTATGGGGATTACCCTTTCTAATTTTTGCCATATTTTACTTTTGTTGTATATCCTGTTTAATTTGAGATGCCACCAGAGCGGTTTGTTTCTCGGGTTAGTCTTAGGCTTACTTCTGGTAAGTACAGCAGCCTCTCTGTGCAAAGTTTCTGAGAGCAATTCAGCATAGGCTGCTATGTTGTCTGGATTTAGAGAAGCATTGAATTTTAACAAACAATCACTTAATGAAAGGCAGTTTGCCTTTGAATAGTTCCTAACCGTTACTGGCTTTAATGGGATTAAGGAGTTGATTTTGATTTCAAAACAGATGGCTTTATGGTAGAACCTTACCAGGGAAGACAGAACATTGTTCGTGGTGGGGGTTGCAGCATTCTTCCATATTTGTGATATATTCACCATAACCCCCTTTAAATTCCATCATTAAGACTTTTGAAAGAGTTTTGTGAATCTGAGTTTTATGATGGTTGAATGGTTATTACTAAAGAGTATATCAAATAATAGAAGTATTAGAATGATGAAACCAGATGGGGGACACTGTTATAATGGAGAACCCATTGTATTATGGTAAAATGATGAATATACAATGTGATGAAGACAAATACAGTTTAGTATCACATAACAAAATTCAAGCATAATATAGGAAGATAAACATATTTTTTACATGATTTTTTGATGCAGCAGACAATAAGCCAATAATTATACCAATTTTTGCATGTCAGCAACCCAAATGTTCCTTGTGGTTTTAGCATACCTAAAATTAATAAAATCATGCGTGATCTCCACCAGGACTCATAAATCCTCATAGAGACAAGGATCTAAAATGTATTCAATAGCATTTTTTTATTGACAGACTTCTAAAACCATTTATAAGTCTACATTCCCACATTTTGAAAGACCCTTGGCACTTTTTGTAAAGTGTCAGTAACAATGTCATTCCTTACTAGTGCTTGGATGCATTCCACATGATTTGGAATTTGTATGACTTACAGAGGCCTTCTTGACCTGTGAGTTTGACTTCAAAAGGTTGTAATTGGTTATTGACTGTATGGAGATTGTATTAAAAAAAACATTTTTTTTGTATTTGAAAGAGAATATTTCAAACAATTGCAAAGGTTGGCAATGGGGTAGCATTTGCATCTATTTTCTCCAATGTAGTCCTGTGGAAATGGGAAAATTAATATGTATTTAATTTATGTTATTTTACATGTTGGACTAAATATTTCAGGTTTTTAGATGATATATATTTTTTTTGGAAAGCAACAGTCAATGTCATCAAACCAAGGTAATTTATTGAATATATCAATTAAACAATTATTTTTTTATAAAGTTCACTTTTTCTCACACATTACAGGATACAAATTATTTAGTTGTGTGACTTATTAAAGATTCTATTGGTTTTAATTTTAATATATATATAGAAAAAAATTCTTCCTAATTCCTACCTGCACTATAGGAATAACCATGCCATCTTTGAAATAAAATAACTTAATTAAATGACAATGGGTCAGGCTGTCTAGAATGATGTCAGTGGATGATTGATGCAAAAATGAAGATTGCTACCATCCAAAGGTCTCTACCAAAGAGACAAAGTAAAATCCACAAACAGCAACAGAAGAGGACCACCACGATGAAATAAAAACTATATTTATTATACGAAAAACAAGTGCTTTCATGTGTATCCACATGCTTCCTCAGGTTTTTAACAATAATATCCAGTAAAGAACTTAAATACACATTTCCAAACCTCATTTCATAAGCTGATAGGTTAATCACTTAATCAATTAACCAGGTCAATTACATTAAATAAAGCGATTAAAACAATTAAATAGTATTTCAGTTTGTATTACCAGATTAAAGCAAGCAAAAAAGCTCAACTTGTTATTATTATATTCAGTTAAAATCAAATTCAAATTCCAAGTTCAAAACAATATATGAATATAAGAATGTTTATATACTATTTATATATATTAATACTGTTTGAAAATACTAATACTATCTAAAAAAACAACCACAATAACTAAAAATAAATAAATAACTACTGAATCTAAATAATTAACCTGTAAGGTGCCATACGCAATATATAGAAAATAATGACTGAATGAAATATACTAACATGATTAGTGAAATATACATAACTAAGTTAAATATCATAATAATAATCATCATTTACGTGCTGCTAAAACTGATTTAATACTAATATATTGGTTAAGTCCTGGCTCAAAATGAGCTCTCATTCTTAAAATCCAATTCAGTTCAACTGTTTCCAGATGATTCATTTTATCAGTGGATGATTGGTTTGAAAAAGAAATAGATATTAAACAGAGGGACTACCCTGATAAAAAACTAAAAAAAAAAATTAGGGATGAGGTACTAAGAGTAGACAGGCATGTTAAACCTATTATGGGTGATAGTGATTCACTGTTGATTGGAAAAGAAATGATAATCGCAGGATATGGTCCTACACTATAATGGGAGCTCCGAAACATTACAAAATTATACAGTTTTTAAAATGGATTCAAGTATTACAAAAACAGTGGGAGACAAACACACTTTTATGTATAAAAGGGGTAGGAATCTGAAAAATTATCTTGAAAAACTTGACATTAAACAATCAAACAAGTGGTTTCATGGGCACATGATCTGAAAAATGAATTTGAGAAACTTGACATTAAACAATCAAACAAGTATATATATATATATATATATATATATATATATATATATATATATACGAGGTTACTAGGCTAAAGGCCCAGGGGTCCTTACAAGCTATATATATATATATATATATATATATATATATATATATATATATATGTATATAAATATATATATATATATATATATATATATATATATATATATATATATATATATATATATATATATATGTGTGTGTGTGTGTGTGTGTGTGTGTGTATAGATCTAGGACGTTTGATCAAATGTTTGAATCCATCAAAGGTGAGCATAATTACTCAAAAGTGCTTTTCACCAAAATAAGCACTTTTGCATAAGTATGCGTGTTGCCGAGGCCGTACTACAGTGCAGATAAAACTCCCTTTTCCCCACTGTAGTGCGATTTCAGAGGGAGAATATAAAAGTAGGGGGGGGGTGTGTGTAGTGTTCTTTTTTTTTCGTAACACACTTTAATGAAAGCGCTTTTTCGATGAAAAGTTGAAGTGTGTTTGGTGGTTATGGATTTGAATGTTTGATGTGTGTGTGTGTATGTATATATATATATATATATATATATATATATATATATATTTATAGACATATATATATATATATATATATATATACACACACACACACACACACACACACACACACACACACACACACACACACACACACACACACACACACAGGTCTGTCAGATGATCCACTTTTAGGAATCTCGAAAAAAATATCGTGGGGACCATATGGTTAAATTCCAAAAATTCAAATATCAAAAAGGAAATCTACCCTTTCTATGTTTTTTGGAAGGAGACACACCCCCCTGCTTACCCGCACCCCCAGAAAATTATATATACCAACTCTGAGATCACACTACAGTGAGGAAAAAGTTGAATTTCCCAATCCTCGCTGTACTGTGATCTCTATTCAAAAGCTTCAAGTTTTCAAAAACTCAATCATATGGTCTCAACCATGTGCAGTTTGAATTTCTGAAAACTTTATCAGCTGATACAGATTCATATATATATATATATATAGATCTATAGATGGATACAGATATATAGATATATATCGATATATATAGCTATGTATGTGTGTGTGTGTGTGTGTGTGTGTGTGTGTGTGTGTGTGTGTGTGTGTATATATATATATATATATATATATATATATATATATATATATATATATATATATATATATATATATATATATGGGTCTAGTATGGTTGATTGAAAACTCACTTGATTGAAAATGAAATTACTAGGACCACTTCACTGAAAGCTCACTTCATTGAAAACTCACTTGACTGAAACTCATTTTGTTGAAAGTTATAAATGGCCTTTTCCCCACTGTAGTGCGACCCTGGAGTTAGTATATAAAGTAAGGGGGGCATGGAGGGCACAACCCCCCCACATTGGGGGGTGCAGGGCACGAAGCCCCCCACATATTTTGGTTATAAATTCTCTTTTGGAAGCAGTTATTTATTGCACTTGTAAGTATCACTGTGTATAGTTTAAAATGTTTATAATACGTGGGTGGCTAAGCCCTCCACACCCTTCAATGTGGGGGGCTGTGCCCCCCACCCCCCCCTTACTTTATATACTAACTCCAGGGTCTCACTACAGTGGGGAAAAGGCCATTTATAATTTTCAACAAAATGAGTTTCAAAGAAATGAGTTTTCAGTGAAGTGAGCTTTCAGTGAAGTGGTCCTAGTAATTTCATTTTCAGTCAAGTGAGTTTTCAATCAACCGCAGTAGACCCATATATATATATATATATATATATATATATATATATATATATATATATATATATATATACACACACACACACACACACACACATACACACATACAATATGTATACATATACAGTATATATATTTATATATATTAATCACACGTGATTTATGTAAATATAATTGTATATTATAGATCAATGTAGATGTTTTACTAGATCACGTTCTAGTTTTTGGGAATCATAATTGGTTGGTTGTTAATTATATAAACTATGAGTTTGGTTTGTATTTCGACTCTGATGAAGTTCCAAACAAGAAGGAACAAAATCTTAGCTCATGTTTCAGCTGTGGGATTATTTGGATTTGGATTACACTAAACTATTGACTTAATCAAGCAACTTCTTCCTGATAATTATTCCATCTTTTTACACTTTATGGGAATGACTCTTCCTGATTTTATTTTCCTCTTTTTGTATATCCTGTTTAATTTAGGATGACAATAGGGCATTCTGTTTCTGGAGGAAGTTTTGTGATTATTTCTGGTAGGGACAGCAACCTCTATGCAGCCATTGACCTAGTTGTACAGAGCTTCTGAAACCAATTCAGCATAGCCTGCTGTGTTCTTGGGATTTGGAGGGGCATTGAAGTTTGACAAACCATCACTTAATAATTAAGGTAATTTACCTTGTAATAGACCCTAACTATTTCTGGTTTTAATGAGATTACAGAACTGATTTCAGTTTTGAAGGCGACAGCTTTATGATCTGACTTTACCAGGTAACATTAGATATGGGGGAAACATTCTCCCAGTATGCTGGAGCCTGCAGTGGATGTATTCACTGTTTGGTCAAGGGTGTTTATATTTACAAAGTCCAGGAATCTCTATGCCTTTAGATTTGTGACCAGGTAGAATTCCCATTCTATACAGGTTTAATTAAAATTTCCCATGAGTAGGGTGTTAAATTGGATGGTAAGTGTCACTCGTCCTTCTCTAGTATAGATGATGAACAGGTGGGATAGTTTGTTTATATGCTTTATTGGGTCTACCTGATAAAGTCGAAAGTCCACAATGCCGATGATGAGGACACCAACACTGGAAGATCGAAAACGGAGATAACCGACAGTTGAAAATGCTGACGCTGAGAACACTGACATGTTAAGGTAAGTGTGTGATAGTGACGGACTGTAGGGTTATGGGCAGATTTAGTGAGTTAGGATTAGGGCGTGGGTCAGGTGAGTGTGCGATAGTGACAGACTGTAGGGTTAGGGGCAGGTAAAGTGAGTTAGGGTTAGGGCACAGGTTAGGTGAGTGTGCGATAGTGGTGGACCTTAGGGTTAGGGTTTGGGTTAAGGTTAGTGCATAGATAGTTGTGTATGTAAGGTTTAGTGTAGGTTTGTAAGGTTTTTGGTGTGCTTGTGTTGTGTGTGTGCTTTTTGGACAGAGGATTTGTTTTGTTTGTTGATTGTCGGGATTGTGGTTTGTCGGGCATGTGAAGTTTCGTGTTTTTGAACTTTCGGTTTTGTGGTGTCGGTGATTTTGTTGTTGGTGTTTTAGAGTGTTGATGTTATCAGGTAGACCCACTTTATTAAATGGAAATACATCAGGATGGATAGCAGCATTACAAAATAGAAATTAACTCAGCTAGATAGGGCCTGAGTTTAACATTTTATCTGAAGGATGGCATACTCACAAGTGTAGCACCCCCTTTATGCTGCAGTACAGTGTCACTGTTGGAAAATCAATCAAAGTAGCTAATTTGGGAATAAAACCCACAGCCTTGTGATCTTACATCATCAGAAAAGCATATTAACTGTTGAACTACCGACACATACCATAAACACATACCATAAACAGACAGATGACACACACATACATGCTAACATCTCAACATGCTCAGTATTTATATACTTGTGCAAGCCCCTAGAAAGCTTCTTAAAGCTGTACACACATATTGATCCACATCCTCCCTCTTAAATAGATTGCCCTAAATTAAATGACATTAGAATAAGACATGCAATAATGTAGAGATCAGAAAAAAACACAATGTTCATGTCCAAGTTGCCGTGTATCTGTAACATGGTCTAGAAATGTGACCTGATCTAGTAATATAGTAATCAGAACTTGGTTTAGCAACAGGGGCAGTCTTTGGTGAACAACTCATATCAGGGACTTCGGGATTCATCTCAGGAACAGGGATATTCACTGGAATGTTCTCTGGAACTGGAACACTGGACAACTCACTCTGAGATGAAGATTCTTTCTCACAGGCTAGGTGCTGTGGTACAGGTTTGGACACCAGCATCAAATGTTTCCGATTCCACCTAAATTCTACTCCTTGTGATTGTTACCCTTTTATGTTTGCATTCTCAATGTCTCTCCTTCACGTAATGGATTAAGCGGTTTGCTGGACTTATCGTAATAAGACTTCTATGATAGGCATTTGGGCTTTCACTGATCTGTTATTATTAGCACTTGGAACAAATACACTACTGCTGACTTGGTAATGTGGTACTGATTTGTCTCGACAGAAGTGTTTGGGCAGGTGAATCAAGCTGTAACTGTTTCACAATTTGAACTGCACTTTCTGCCAAACCATTTGACTGCGGGTACTCTGGGCTATTCATAACATGGGTAAAGTCCCAATCTTCAATGAATCCTTTGAATTGCTGGCTAATAAACTGTGTGCCATTGTCAGAAATAACTTTGTGTGGACTACCATGGGCTACAAAATGAAGCTTCATCTTAGTAATAACAGCACTGGATGCTAAGTTAGGAAGTAGGTTAATCTCAAATACTTCATAGTTTGTAATGTCAGGGTTCATGTTTTACTATTCATCCACATTTACCTTTCACTTTTTTTTAATGTATATGTTCTTAATGTATATATTTTTAAATCACGTTTTTATGTGTAAGTAAGACACTGTGCTTTTAAATATGAGTCAGGAAGTGCTGACATGTTTTAAAATGATTTAACCAGACAGTCATTTTTTTGTAATTGTCAGATGAAGTTCCTTGTAAATGCTTTTTGGAATGAAAGCACCTGTTTGTGAAGGCTTGAACTTTTTTTCTGTACTTCTCAATCTCATACCAGTTGGAATAAGAGTCTACTATCACCAAGTAATGTTGACCATTCCATTCGAAAATGTCAGTGGCTACTGTCATCCAAGGTAGTTCAAGAATCTGGTTTAGCTGAAGTGTTGCTTCTATTGATGCAGCTTTGTATTATTACATACAGAACAAGATGAAAGTACTCTCTCAATGTCCTGTGACATAGAAGGCCAAAATGCTATTCCTCTCACCCTGCTTTTAGTAGAATCATTTCTTGGGTGGCCACGATGCAAGATAATAATATACTCTGGTTGCAAGGAGTTTGGAATAATCATGTTTGGACCTTTCATGATGATACCATTGTCAGATAAAATCTCATCTCTGTAAGAAAAATAAGGTTGCAACTCCTGTGTTAAATTAGATTGCTTTGACAACCATCCTTGACTAATACAATTTTTGAGCTTCTGTAAAACAGTATCTGAGGCAGAGTGATTTCTAAGCTCATCAAGAGATGTGGAAGAAAATTTTCTCACTTCCATGACTTCAAAATCAAGTTTCTCATTCTCATGCTGTTCATTGGTATTTCTGGGTGATCTGGATAAAGTATTAGCAAGATAAAGAAATTTGCCTTTTGTGTAGACAAGAGTGAAATTGTACTTATGCATTCTGAACATCATACATTGACATCCGACTGGTGCTGTCTGTATGCATAGGCTTTCTCAAAATAGTAACTAGAGGTTGGTGGTCTGTTTTGATCTGGATAGGTCTATCATAAATATAATCATGGAACTTCAAACATACAAACACAATTGCCAAAAATTCTTTCTGTATCTGTGCATACTGCACTTCAGTTTGGTTATAGATCTGGATGCAGAGGTAAGAGGTTGACCCTTTTGAAGAATGACTGCACCAATACCAAATTTCAAAGTATCACAAGAAAAACTGGTTTGTGAACATCATAGTATCTGAGAGTTGGTGGACTGGCAATTCTCTGTTTCAGGACATCAAATGCTCTCTGGTGCTGTTCCAACCATGACCAGGATACATCTTTATGTGTCAGCTCTCTAAGCAGTGCTGCTAGTTGACTTAAGTCTGGAATGAACATGTCTATTATGTTAACCTTGCCAAGAAAGCATTGTAAGACTTGAACAGTGTCTGGAGCTGGCATCTTGCGAATAGCTGTTTGCTTGGAAGGGTCTGGTCATAAGCCTAAACTGGTAAACAAATGACCAAAATAGCTGACTTTTCATAACCTGAATTTGCACTTCTGAGGATTCAGGTTAAGATTCACTTGATGGGCTCTTTCCAGGACTTTTTTGAGGTGTCTGTCATGCTCAGCTTCACCGTTACCACCTACTAGAATATCATTTACTATAATAGTACAAGGATACCCAGAAAAACTTTGCTGCATTGCACATTGAAAGACTTCACTGACAGAATTTATCCCAAATGGCATTCTCAAAAATCTGTACCTGCCAAAAGGAGTACTGAACATAGTAAGCAACAAGGATTTCTGATCAAGCAAAATTTGCCAAAATTAACTTTTTGCATCTAAGACAGAAAAAAATAGTGGCATTTGGCATTAGAGATGCAACTTCTTCAATGGTATGCATTGGATGATGAGGTCTTTCCAGTGCTTTGTTCAAATCTCATAGATCAATACATATTCTGATATCATCTGCACTGTTCTTATGAGCTACCACCATGGAAAATACCCATTTAGTTGGTTCTGCAACTGGAACAATTACACCTTGATGCACCATTGTATCTAGCACAGCTTTGACTCTGTTCTGCAAAGCTACTGGAACTTTCTGGGCTAGCCTGACAACTGGGCTGACATCTGAGTCTAACTTCATGGAGTACACAACTGGAAGCTTGCATAGTTTGTCTTCAAAAAGATCAGTAGAGGTAGAAAAAATATACTGGGCGAAATTAGAGCAGTGGTCTTCCAAACTAACATGGACTTCCTTATTAAATGAAAG
Organism: Protopterus annectens; assembly: GCF_019279795.1. Classification (NCBI taxonomy): domain Eukaryota; kingdom Metazoa; phylum Chordata; order Ceratodontiformes; family Protopteridae; genus Protopterus; species Protopterus annectens. The sequence continues at coordinate 136,592,036 of NC_056731.1, forward strand.
CACTACCATTTTCAAACTGTATCTGAGCCCTAATAATGAATGGATATGCCTTTTGACCACATAAAATAACAAGTTGTAGATTCTCCTGGCAGAGTAACATGAAAGTACTACTGAGCCTTTGGTATGAATCTCTTTACCACCATAAGCAACAAGCTTTGAACACTTTGCCAAGTCAAGCTTTTCACTAGCAAATGTTTCTGCAGACATAACATTGCACTTTGAACCTGAGTCAATGTTGAGCTCTATGGGTTTTCCATTTATTTGAACAATACAAAATAAATCTACTGCATTGACTGTTTCATGAAGCACAGGCATACCATTAACATAAAATGTAAGGTCATGGCTTCTAACTGATCGACTTGTCTTTTGGAATGTTCCCTTTTAATAAAAAATGTGTACCTTTTGATTTACGAAACCTTTTGAAATTATTCGACTTATTTTACTTGTGACATTGCTGACCAAAAGCTAAACATTTTTCCTTTTTAGACTCATGACTTGGTTGGCTATAAAACTGGGTGGGGACCCATTCTTTGAGTTTCCAGACTCACTCTTATGCTTCACCGAGACTGTGCGTACTCTGGAATTTGATAGAAAACTATGGGGTTTCCCTGTGACTGTTGCAGGGTTTACATTTGCTGCCATGTGCTTGGGCCAGTTTCTTTTAACCACATGCTGCATATTATCAACATGAGCTCTAGACGTTACTGGAAACATGCATCTCTCATTTGTAAGCATATTTGTGTGCTTTTCTGCTCATATATCTGACAAATATCAATGGGCTTATTCAAAGTTAAATCACTGTCATGAAGCAAAATCTTACAGCATCATCTTTAATACCACACACAAGTCTGTCTTTTATCAACTCATCCCTTAAATCACCAAATCTGCACATTTTAGCTCTGTTTCTCAAATCAGTTATATATTCTACAAAAGCTTCACAAGGCTTTTGATCTCTTGTATAAAATAAGTGGCTTTCCATTGTAACATTTGTTTGGGGGTTACACATTTCCCTAAATTTACATTTTAAATACTCAGGGTCCTCCTTTGACTCAGCTGGTACAACTATATTACAGTTTTCCCCCTCTCCTGCAAAGACAGCAGGTGCATACATACATGAATGCTCCCTTTATGTGGTTTTTGAACCAGTTAAATTAAGCAGAATACATGCCTTTGTATGGTCATCTTTATCAGCAAATGCAGCCTGTATGAAAATATTATAGTATTGCCCAAACACTCTACAGTTCTCTGCAATATTATTCTCAAACACAAGTGGAGTAGGTTTCCAAAATCCGACTGCCATGCCAACAAATTATGCCCAAACACATTGAAAAATATGACACTTGTAATTATATATGAACAGGCTGCTATGTGTGCCTGTAATAACATTCAAGTGCACAATAAACTCTTTGAAAGACTGTACTTTGTGAAATATGTTTTGAAATGGCTGTATTTTGTAACTGTACTGTAATACTGCAAAAGCTTGTGAGCACTTCATATGCTTCAGACAACTCAAATAGCTTTGATTAATGTGAAAAAGTAGTGGTTAGAAAAAAAAATGCGGTTGTTTCCCTGATTTTATTCATTTTATGCAATTCAGACTTTATTTCAAACATGTTCTATAGTTATTTTGAATATTTTTGTTACTTAGAAATTAATTTAGAGTGTTCTGAATGCTTCATTTCATATTTTGTGAATAAGAAATAGTTTGAGCAAGTCTTAATACCTGAAATTTGTTTTTGACCTATTTTGCGAGTTATACGTGCAGTAGGGATTATTCACGCGTGTATATTCCTTCAATCTTACCTAAGTGACCTTCAGTTTCGAAGCTGAGGAATCTGGATCTCATTTTGGCATCATGTCCATTTAGACATGTTGCTTCTGACACCATGTCACTTGTCCCTCTGTAGTATGGATGACGAACGGGGGGGGGGGGTAGTTCATTTATATGCTTTATTACATAGAAACACATCAAGATGGATAGTAGCATTACAAAATATAAATGAACTGATTAACAGACAGACTACACAGACATACATGCTTACATCTCAACAGCTAACTACAAAATGGTAATCAGACTCTCACGTGCTCAGTATTTATACACTAATGCAAGCCCGTAGAAAACTTCTTAAAGTTAGACACGCATTAATCTACAGTAAGTGTCTCCAGTAGGTCCAAATATGTATTATGCATTTTTGGGACATGAAGGGTGACCTCTAGTTGGCTAAGATACGGTACAGGATTTTGTTTATAATGTTCTGCATGTGGAGGAATGCCAGCATGTCATCTGATCTGACCATCCTAGAGATATGCTTTTTATTGATGCATACAGAGACGTATGGAAGGCAGTGAAACTTTGCACTGCTGGGATACTGTCTGTCTCTTTAAACCATGTCTCAGTGACTGCGCAGATGTCTACATTCTTGAGTGTGATGCAGGCTTGGAGAGAGTGTAGTTTATATTTAGGCTCCTGGTATTGAGCAGCAATACCTTAGTTGAGTTGATTTTGCTATGTTGATATGCTTGTCAATTTGGCATTGCCTAAGAAAGCACTAAGGGGGTGGATAAAGTTTTAGGTAATCTTCATAAGCCTAGAGTGGAAAGGTTCAGGCCTTCTTGGCAGAGCAATATGGTCTGTTAACCACGTCCTCCAAAGCTGACAAATATGGATCCTCGTAGAATGACACCAGTAAGACAGCCAGTTTTTGAAATCAGTTGTTCATATTCTGGCATAAACCTTGGTGATGGTAATATGCTGCTCAATGGTAGGCTCAAACCAGCCTGTGAGACATAGTCTGAAAGCTCTTTAATGTCTCTCTTCATATAGTCCAAAGACGTACACCTCAGGTTAGGGCATCAATATATCTTGTAATGGAGTCCCTTATGATGAGAGTCCTGGTAAGTGTGATGCTTGCCTTATAGGGTTAATGTTTGAGATTCAACTGTGAGCAACATTATGTGTGGTGTTAGGTGCTGCTGTATCTAGCTATCACTGAAGAGTAATATGAAATATAAAATGATATAATATTTGTAATACAGAAGAGACATTGCAATGTGTTTTGGATTATAAGAAAAAATGAAGGATTTGGGAAATTATTTAAAGATGTTTATGACTCTAAAGTATTTAAAAATGTTGATATGGATATATTGTCATTTGGGAAATATAAAGTTGGGAGTGAAAATGAAACTGCAAAATGGGAAAAGATATTATTTATGTTTGTATTTTGGTACTTATGGAAAAGAAGATACGAAGACCTGCTGTATAACAAAAGAAAAGATAATGAGGAAGCAATTTGTGACATAAAAATGGTTATTTTGGAAAGGGTCAGGGAAGGAAATCTTTGCTGAATCTACAAAAGACAATGAATCAGTAATGTGTTTTACAAAGATATTTAAAGTGCGATATAATGCATAAATATAATGAAAGTATAAAGAATAAAAAAATATGGAGAAGTGTTACTATAATAAAATAACCTGTGACTCTCTTTAACAAGTCCCATGGGATCTTTTACATCCACCTGAACTGCCACTAACTCAGCTAGATAGGGCCTGAGCTTAACATTTTATCTGAAGGACGGCATACTCACAAGTGTAGCACCCCCTTTATGCTGCAGTACAGTGTCACTGTTGGAAAATCAATCAAAGTAGCTATTTTGGGAATAAAACCCACAGCCTTGTGATCTTACATGATCAAAAAAGCATATTAACTGTTGAACTACTCACACTTTTGAAGACAGATGAGTTTGTCAGGCACACCATACAATAGTTAATTACTTTAATTCACATAGAAAGTCACTACAACAGACTGAAATTTCAGATAGATTTTCTAAAAACCTCTTGACTTTTTTGCTCATGCATCAGGGACAAAACCAAATGAAGGATTACATTCAAAAATCATGAACACGTTTTAAATATAAAACTAATAAATGCCGAAATCTGTAAGGACAATCTGAGGCACGTCAACAATATACAGAACACTTTTATTAAACCTTTTGTGCGCTTTCATCTCAAAAAGTGAGACTTTATCAGAAACAAAGAAAGTCAATTAGTAACATTTAAATACTTGTTTAAAATCATGACATCACTAATCAGCCATAAATTTAAAGGGATATACACTCAACCAAAGCAAAACACATAATTATACAAATAGAAGTGAACTAGAAGTGAACTAAAATGAAAGAAAAAATACATATTCTTATGAATTACCAGCAACCCTTCGAATCCAAACTTGATAAATACATTGTTAATTAAACCATATATGAACTACAAACTCAGTTTCAACATTTTAAAACAACAAATGCATAAATAAAAAAGATATATATGTATATATATTATGTTGTGTCATGTATAACCTAACCAATCCTTGTCAAATAATACCAATTTTATAATAGATGTCATATATAATAATAACACTAATAAAAAATGAAATAATTAAATACTTCATATTCTATTAGCTCTTTCTAATAACATAGGTGCCAAAGAGACATAATCATTTAAACCTGGTGTAAACATTGCAGCCAGTCTAAACTGCCACTGGCTTTCTTTCTTTTTTAAGGTGTTTTTCCAATCACCCCTCTCGGGTTTACCTGTACAGTATCCAGAATACCAAAAACAAATTTATCAAAATTTTCACAAACAGCTGCATGTCTATATAAAGCATTTGTGGATTTTTTATTTTTTATTTATTTATTTTATTTTTTATTTTATTTTTTTATTTTTAAATATACCCCGGTATTCATCAATGCTTAGAATAACTGTTTGCTAAGTGTACACCATTCTCAGTGAACAGGACAACAGAAACCTGACTCACACATTTTTCCTCCTAATTTTAGTTTTACTACAGATTTTCTGGCAGCCTTAAATATTAAGGGGGATTCAAAAAGGTTACCACAAAATGTAAACTGTGGGCAGGATTCAATGAACCATACATGGCTCATTAAAGCTTTGTACATGTCATGGTGTGACACAAATAAGTGTGCCAATTTTTATTCACTAAGCAGCTCTACATGATGTGTAGAGCCACACAAGCACGATAAACATTGTGGCATGCTAATTACTGCATAAGCAGCTAAACTGCATGTTAACAAAAAAATAAAAAGTACTCAAAGGATAAATACTTTGTTGCTAAATGTCGATGAAAACAATAATCTAATAAGTAGCACAACAACGAAGCAACCAGGAACTTTTTTGTATTTCCACAGCATAAAATTTATTACAAACACAGAATAAAAATTCTTATAAAGGAACGGTAAGCGCTTTTGCTAAATAGCTTCTTCAGACCATAAAAGTGCATTAACACACTCACATCTTTAAATAAACTAATTCTAACGTTCTTATACCAATCTCAGCAGTTCTATGACCAGCATGAATCTAATTAAAGATATAATCACATTTTCTAAATATTTTAAAATTAATATATTATTGAATAAAAATTCTTTATATAAAACAATAACATTTATATACATTTATAAAGATGTGCACACATAAGATAAAGGACAAGGTAACATATAAATATATATAAGAAGTCAGAAATGCCTATTGATTTCTGACTTCATTTACATATCCTTCTATTTTTTAATAAAGGTTTTATAGAGGCACTTTCATTTAGCCCTTTCCCTCTGTCTGCTCTAAGAATTATAATCCACCTAGCCTCCCTACTTACTGTAAAGTTCCTAATGTCACCTTCTCTAATGCTAGGGGTGATTACCTCTATAACTCTAAAATTAAATATATGTGCATCACTTGCCAACATAACGTGTTTTGATAAGGCATTATGTTCAGATCTTATTTGAATATTATATAAATGCTCTCTTATTCTGTCTTTAAAGCCCCATTTGTCTTTCCTATATAGAATGAAGGGCAGCATTCACACTCTGCTAGATATATATCACACTAATGAAATAAGAAGAAACCTGTCTGATATAACTAATCTCAGGAAAAATAGAGCCCAACCATATTATGGACCTCAAGAAATTAACACTAGAGAACATACAGATATGTTTGTGGATAGACAAATAAAAATTCCATTATTTTATACTTGTGATAATAAAGAAATAATGGAAGTATTTATGAAGAACTGGTCTATATTAACAGTGGACTCTGATATAAATAATTTGATAGATGAGAAGCCAAGATTCTTATATAAAAATAAAAAGAATTTAAAAAAACTACTTTGTTATAACAAAGAAGTGAAGAACCCCGGAGATATAGAATGTGCAACACAACCATGTGGAAATGCAATTATTGTTCATTCATTAATACTGACAATAAATTTAAACATCCAGATAGAGGGAAAGAATTTATCTTTAGATCAGCAGCTAGTTGTCTTACAACAAATGTGGTATATCTATCCTTATATGGTGTTAAGTGGTGACTCAATAGCAAGACCACCCCCATAACTAGCTGTTCTCAGGCAACTGCAGCCACCCTTCTCTGTGCTGATGAAATCATATCAATGGTCCAACGCTGCACTTGATCATAATTATGGCCACGATCACCAACTGCATTTACATTGGCAACATACTCATTCCAAATCTCCTTTCTGACAGCCGTATTCCACCAGCCTTTCTCAAGCAGGAAGCCTCCATGTAGCTTCAGAGCTTGGGTAATGACCTAATTCTCAGTGTCACTAAAAGGGTTATTTTGTGGATTTGTAGGCTTGGGTGCCATAATCTGATATGACTTAAAACAGAGAAGGATTAAATACATTAATATCCCATAAGTAATATATTTGTTCCCAAAATAATCAGTCGGTGTACCCTTTGTCAACATAAAGCACTAGAAACACACTTCTCATTTAGTAAAACAGAATAGTAGGTGGCTCCCCCCTGCACAAATAAAGGCTTGTACAAACCAAGGAATGGCACATATGTAAAGTATATATTTTCTACAAAATTATCAAGATTTCTACACATTTTCAACAGAAAAGCACTTGAAACACACCACCTTTAGGACAACAGAATGTTAGGTTACACACCCACACACTGCAGCAAAAACGTAAGGGTCTGCAGAATGATCCATTTTGTCAACATTTATACAGTGAAGACTGAACAGTTATGTCATTTATTACTGGATGACAATTATCATTGCTAAATAGTAAAGAACTCAATTTAAGAATTCCAGTCATTTTTCACTATGCCCACCACTCCTGTGGAGGTTAACCTGGGCCATCTGAGAAGTATAACACTAGTGCCAGTTACATTGTCATTACATTTCTCTGTAGTACCAAATGAAATTGCAAAATCAAATGTGAAAAACGTAGTTGTGCTGAAAATATAACCTGTCTGACTTGTAAATGTAAATACCTGCCAAAACTGCCTATGCCAACAGTGAAGTCTTGGTGCATACAGATAAAACGTCATTTTTATCCTGGCTGTATAAATACATTTGTAAAAGTTTACAAAATCTAAAATGTCCTTGAATAATAGAAGCTCACCTTTTCAAAATAAGGGCTTCTCTGCAGAGAAATCACCTTCTAGGAAATACCAGCCTTCTGTTTTGCCTGAATACACAAGTCTCCTCACCTTCAAGTTCCTTAGCTACACAGTTACCTTTTTGTAGTGTAGATTTACTCCTCTGAGCACTGGTAAGATGCAAATGTGACGTGAACTCATTAAAACTACTGAATACCAAACTCTTGATTTTGTATAGCAGATGTAAACATAATGCTAAATGCTAGTGGCTTGCAACTGTGAATGATTACTGTGAGTGAAGGAAAGCACAACAGAAATTCAGATACCCTTCTCTTCGGAGGGTGTGTCAGTGAGGATATACTTACAAAGTTTGTAACTAACTTCAGTCAGATTTAAATAAAGCAAAACACCACACGTGGATCATTTTTGGCCATAGTAGCATAAACCTCCTGCCTGTGATGAAAACTATCATTCACTCTTATGCATTTTTATCACACCTTGAAAGCAAAATTATAGAAAATGCACTACAGACTGCAGGTGACAATAAAGCAGAGATAAGGGAAGAATGACCCGAATGCAAAGAGAAGGCAGAGCTGCATTTCTGCAAACATATTCATAAACGTGTGTTTGATCACTTATTCCACTAAATATGTTAGCCACACATATACAACCAACTGAAAATATTCAACTTTATGAACTGTTAATACTGGATATGAAATGTGAATTGCTTGTATGCACATGATTTGATGGTTTTGCAAAGCTGTGTCGGTGGCAAAGAGAGATAACTCACCACAATTGTGTTTTGTAAGTGCTATAGTCTGATGGTTCAAATCAAGAGCTAATTGTTTAACATTTTTTCACTTTTTTTAATCTTTTTTTTTCTGGCTTTACCATTTGCACAGTGCTTCGCTTAGTGCAAACATGGTTAGTTACCTAAAAATTGAAAATGTAATTTGCCTTATGAAGGGTAAACATGGTTAGCAGCATTGTGCAGTGGTCATCAATGTGGTTGGTAGTGATTACAGATGTTACACCTGCTACCCGACTGCCTCTGTCAGCTAGGAAAGAAAGAACATAGGTAAAGCAGGGCTGGAGTCCCACAATAGTTACTTTTTACTGAGGATGGGTCATAATGACTATTTACACAAGTAATAAATGTTCACTATTACCTTTTACATTTGAGCTTTGCCTACCTATGCAGAAACAGAGTTCACTACTTACAGGAGAAAGTGAAAAAATGTATTTGGTTTTATTCCTTTGCGCAAACATGTCAGTAGTGAGACATGGCCATCAGCACTTTGGACCGTACTGTGTAGAAAATACACCTACCTGCCTTGCTTTCCCTGTGGCACCAGGTGTAAGTACAATGACTTCATAGTCAAAACACAGGTGAGCAAGGGTTCTAATCCAGCACAATACATTTTTAGTAAGGGTGTCCCACTGTAATTATTTTATAAAACTGTGATTATAAAGGTAATACTACATCCAAATAGCAGGTTAATTGAGCATACACATACTTCTCTAGGTATCCTATGTATTATATGGGTAATTGGTTTATCATGACAGTGATGATTATGTAAAGAAAATGCAGTAGCATATCTGTAATGGACACAGTAGTTTACTGACAATCATCTAAAACCCTCCTATAACAGCGGTATAACTGTAAAACAGAATGTTATGTGAGGTATGTACCTCAAATCACAAAGGTATTACTAAAGTAATGCATGTCTATCCATTTCCAGTATATTGTCAGGCGTTAGTCTTGCATCAGAGATGAGAAAGAATAATTCAGGACCTTGTAATTTCACATGCATACCGACTTATTTGGAGAATAGCACCAGTCACTCTTTAAACTGTATATCTGCAATCATGATTGCCAAACACGTCTTCTGTGTCACTGAGGAAAAAAACACGGATGTGGAAATGCATGCATTCTCTTTTTCACATAGGTCTAAGTTTGATTCCAGATACATCTAGCATCATTCCGTAGTGTGATGTTATATCTATATGATATGTTTAATCGCCCACATCTTAACATTTGCCACTGTTATGAGTTATCATGGGCATATACAGAATACTGGCCAAAAAATTAGTATTTTAAGTGACATCCATCCCCACAGCTATTACATATTTATCCAACCTTGTTCTGCTTGTCATAAGCCTGTTGTCCCTCTCCTAATACCGGTATGTCAGCCACTTCATGCTGCAGATCATTGCAGCTTAATAATGAGAACAGACCAAAACCATGTCCATGAATGTTCCTCGACATCAAATATTATGTGTATGCTCATCTCTCCTTGTATTCATCCATTCACTCCCACCACTCTGCACGTGTGTATCTATTCATCTAATGGAGTCATCTCATGGTTTCCTCTTACTGAAATGACTCTGCCGATGGATAATACAAAAATGTTACCTTGATTCATCAGTTTATCAGTGCTTCTGTACTGTGCAAGGTTTGAAAGTCTGCTTTAGGATTTCCTTCCTATCATGTTCAGGTGACAATGGATGAAATCTTCATCTAATGTGACATGTAAAGTGTCCTTACTGTAAAGAAGCATAAAGCACACAATTTTCAGGATATCCGGCCCTACGGAAATAGTTAGCATACCTTCTGAGTCATAATAGTCATTTCAAAATATGTGCTTCCACTTATCATTTCTAGAAAGTTGTACACACAATTAACTTGTGATTTGGTGTGAGGCCTGCTAAACAGCTATTAGTTGTACAACTGTATTGAGGTAGGTATTACTGATAAAATTTGGGAAAGACATATACTTTACTGTAGTCATCAATAGTCACATTTACAGTCCTATTCACATTTATTTAGTTAATGCCATCCTGACACCATTAGTTAAATAAAGAGAACCATCTGGATTTGAACCTTAGCTCACCTGTGTTCTGACTAGGATCTTGCTGCTCATACGCACTTTGCCAAAGAGAAAGCTAAGCTGCAGGTCTGTTTTCTACACTCAGTACTGTTCAGTGTGCTGACGGCCATGCATTGTTGCATAGACTGTTTGTGAGAAGGAAGGTGAACCAAATTAAATCGCACACTTTTTGTCTTAAGCAGAGAACCGTGTTAACATTGTGCAACTGGGGAAGCCACAGGAAACATTTATATATGTAATAAAACTTTGGACCCAAAAGTTCATATCTAAACTACAGTATGAACAAAATGGCATCTGTCAGCAATTTCTCCCATAACATATCTTGCATACTACTTCACAAGTTCAAGTTAAAGTCATGAAATTCTAGTCACACATGCACTAACATTTTGCCGTCAACCACGCAAATCAGTTTCTCAGAGATGCGCTATGTGCACAGGTGTCTATCATGCATTACTCTGCTTAGTGGGCTGTATTCCATGACATGGAAAGGCATTGATAAACACAAGAGAAGAGCAGGGACACTTGTGCTTGACTGAACACATACTTTCTGATATTCATGTGTGCCATGCAGCAATCCCCTTGCAAATTATACACAGTAGAGAGTCGATTATCTGAACTAAGATAGTTTGGATAATCAGACTGTTCAGATAATCCAGCATATAATTGAACTGGATAAAAAAACTTCTAAAATTGTGTCTTTTCTGCACACAGGGAATACACTTTTCTACCATTCAATGATTCTAGTGAACAATAAAGATTATTTTTCACACATGAGCGCTTGTGCAATTAGTTAGATAGGGGATTGAGTCTCACGACTGTCAACTTGTGTGTGCTTAGTCAGAAGAGCTTGACTCCAGGTCCTACTGCCCCCACTCAAGTATCATTCAGAAAATACTTTTACACTGGTACGTGACTCCACAACAATTTCATGCAGACATTCCAACATCGTCATCTCACTATACACTAATAATGTTATCCTCTACAAAGTGCACTTGGACACAATTAAAGTAATTCTTGTATGAGTTAGCACTGAGTACTTTGTTTTCTAACGTGTTGCTTATGTAACTAGATAGGTAGAGATTCTAATCTCACAGCAGTCAACATGTGTGTGTTTCATACAACTATCGGCAAGGAGGCAATTTTATACTGGGATGTGAGTCCACATCTGTGTCACACAGTCATCTCAATATCATCTTCTCAGTATGCACTGATGATGTCATCCTCTATGAAGTGCACTCTGACACTGTTGAAGTCAGATATCTGTAGCGGTGTTAGTCTTATAATTTTAAACTTAAATATATGTATTGGCACAAGTGTTGAGTACTGTATTATTTAGCTTGTGTAAATAGATATGTAGGGGCTTTAATCTCACAGTAGTCAACTTGGGGGTGTGGTTATTTAAATATTAGTCTGGAGTTCACATCTATGTCACACAATCCTCCCAACATCATGTTCTCAGCATACACTGATGATGTCATCCCCTATAAAGTGCACTCTGAGACTTAAAGTCAGATATCTGTAGTGATGTTAGTGTTACATTGTATGGAATCCAGCTTGTATACCTACACAGGTGTGTTGAAATCTGACCTCAATCAACATGTGCATGTGTGGTTGGTAGTATATTAGGGTCATTGTATGATGTTTGAATTTCTTTTCATTTGACTCTTACTCAGGAAAGAATTTTACATAGCCACATGAATCTATCCTCTTCTGTTCCCTCTGTCCACATAACATCCTATCTGCAGAACAATGAGGATGCCATCATCTCAAAAATGCATACACACATTGTGAAGCATAGCCCCTAAATTACCATGTGCAAACCATCTGCAGACCACTGAATATTTAATTGCTAATTCTGCTATGGGGTGGTGCACATGTCACATATGGACAGAGGCAGTCTGTGATAAAATGAAGCACATACACACATATGCACAAACAGCTTCTATCTTCCGCCACATAGATATAGTGATTTTGTTTTAATTGGTATAGTAATGGCTAAGATTTTATATGACCTTGACCATTAGCCCAGTGTTATTGTATGACCTCTGAAGATTGCACAAGTCAATGTTGTTGTCATCCACATGTCCTATGTTGAGGTGTGGATGTACTGTATCCCTACAACAGTGTTTTAAAGTCTGTGATTTGTGCTACTGCATTGATACCTGCTGATTTCATTTGGTTACATTTTCCTTCCATATCAGCTGTATTTATAAGCCTCGTGAGGACTGTTGACATCAAATGATGCTATGTATATTGTTGTCTTACTAAGCCTTATGTTATTGTACCATAGTATATCAACATTCTACTCAGTTCTCATTCAACCATCACAGTGACAGCTGCAGTATGGTGCAGCTGTGCATGTGTACACTTAGCACCTGGAATGTTTTCTGACATACAGCAACATTATGTCATACTGATTACATAGGCACATGCACCCAGGTTCGTCCATATGTCGAAATGCAGTTATATACAGAAATATATGACATATTCAGATTCACTTGCAACTTTGGGGAATTCATTGAATGCACAATTGTGTTGCTATTCACAAGGATTATTTAGGTGTTCCTCGGAAGCATTTTGGAAGGTCTGCATTTGTGTCATTAACTGCTCTACATGAACTGCATCCACAACAGTTTTGTAGCCTTTTATCTCAATAGAGCAGGTCATCTCTGCCCACTCTAAGGCTGAAAACATGGCATCAGTGGGCCCTGACTACATCCCAGGTTGCCTTTCAAATAACATCAAACATGACCTAGTAGACTTACTTGGATCCCTATTAATCCACAGCATCCAGATAGGCTACATTCCGGCAAAATAGTGGATAGCAACAGTCACCCCTCTGCATAAGGAGGAATCATCAACAAAACCAAGGAATTATAGACACATAAGCCTGAATAGCCTCATTAGTAAGACCTGGAAATAATCATCATGGACCTTACCACAAGAAAATACGTAATCTCACTACTTTGGAACCAAACCAGCTTGGATTTGTTAATGGTATATCATGTTTGTTAAATTATTTTGACTTCTTCAAGAAGGTCACAGAGCCCATGGATGACAGAAAGATTACATTGTGACTAACTTCACTTGGCCAAAGAAGTTGACATAATTCCTCAATCAGGTATTATAGAGAAACTCTCTTATCTGGGTGTAAACCCTATGTCACCAAGCAGGTAGCTAAATGTATCACAGACAGGACACATACTGTCAAAGTGTGGGAATTCCCCTCTAGCAAGAGTTCAGTCATCTGGTGTATACCACAGGTTTCTGTACTAGGCCTTTCCTGTTTAGTATTTATTTTGGGTCTATATTACGTGATCAAAACTTTAAATTATCGAACACCTAAAGGTCGATCACAAAATACTGAGCCCTTAACATCGAAAATGGCCGTTTCCACATAGGGAAACAATGCAGTTGGCCAAATTAAAAAAAAATAAAGTTTTAAACAGAAATGAAGTGGGGGGCTGCGCCCTCCATACACCCCCGCATGTGGACGGTGGTGCCCCCCACACCCCCCTAACTAAATATACCAACTCCAAGATCGCTCTACAGTGGAGAAAGAACAAAATCCACGTAATGGCCAAATGACTCATTTCCCTGTGTGGAAATGGCCATTCGCAACTTTCAGACTTCAGCATTTAGTGATAGACCTTTAGGTGTTTGATAATCTAAGGTTTTGATCATGTAATAGGGAACCTTTATTTCTCAGATGTTAGTGCAAAGATAAGCAGTCTTTGACCAGGTTTGCAGCTGACTACAAATTTGGGTCAGTCATGGAATTCATGAACAATACTCATACACTGCAGAAAGAATTAACACACACACACTGATTGTTGCCAGAGACATGGAGAGAAAATAAATGCAAAAATAATCATAATTATTCTCTTTTGTAAAACAAATGCTCCACTTAATTACAATATAGACAGTAACTCCCCCAAAAATAGACCCGTTGCTATGTGATGTGGTTACTCAGGTTGATGCTGATATGAACTTTGACAACTCTGTGTTAATGGTAGTGAGAAAGTCATGAGTAAGAACATTGCATCCACATCAAAGAATGTTATTATTCCATTGTACTCGGCCCTCATCATATCAATAATTGAGTACAATGCATCCTTTTGCATATACATTGCATATATTTAAAAAGCAGTCTTTTTAAACAATGGCAGTTATGTATGACATTTTATTTTCTGAAGAAGTTCTTGGTCAATTAAATAAAGAATGAAAGCACTAATTTGGTGAATTAGTATTTGCCTAGGGCAACCGTTCTATAGCTTTGTGAGTGTTTTATGGTCGTTGCTGTGCTAAGCTGATTTTCTAAGTGTGCTCATAAGCAAACTTGAATACATTTTCTTTCCATGCTCATGTTGTTCTGCACATTTTACTGGCTCACCATGAAGCTATGCTTCTATATGTGTAAGCATGATAAACGGCATGTATATGTGATTACATCTGCTGCTCGTTACGCTAACACGATATACTCTATGTAGGCCTCGACCAAAACCTACACAGGGTTTATTGAATCCCCGGGTATATCTACACTTAAACTGTAATCCTTCTGAGCGACTAGAAAGCACAATAAAATGTGGTAGGGATGTTCTTGAATGCAGATCGTTTACACTTTTTGTAAGCGTAAATGAATAGTCTTATAACTAAATTCTCATAGAAAGGTAATAGAACAGACTGTTCATCAAGATACATATTCTGAAAGCCTGTCAACTATTTTTCAAAATCAGGCACAGGCCAAAAATGAGAGACAAAAGCCCAAAATCAGGGAGTATTTTTAATTACTATGATTTACAAGCAGTTAATATAACAGATTCTGCATCCATGTACATTTTCTGAATAAGGACTGCAATTCTCACTGAGTTATCAAATTTTACAAAGAACAGTTCAATGGTAAAAAAATCAGGGGCAAATTTTAAATGATGCTGTAACTCACTGACTTAACAGAACAAGAGAAGGTTATGCATCAACATACATTTGCTGAGTATACAACGGCTGGCATTACTGACTGACCGATTTTCAGTTCTTTACCAGAAAATCAAACATTTTCCAAGGTATAGTACAACTACATCGGCAATGGATGTTCAGCAAAGGGAAAGTTGAGAGCTATGATTGTGCAGCATAGCTGCTGACAAAACACTTACCTGTAGGGTAACTTGGTCTGCTGGCTGCTACATTTCTGTTGTCCAATTGCAATGCCTCCAAGTTGCTCTCACAGAGTGCAGACACTTGGTATACGGCTTCTGAAAACATAGCCTTGCTCAAAAAAAAAAAAGAAAAAAGATCCTTTTGTTTACAAATGTCTCTTGGAATGTGTTGTGGAGGGCTGGTAGCTGTGTCAATGTGGTACCATCAGACAAGCAGTGTCTACTTTTCCCCAAATATGCCAGTACTCAGCAGTGGGCATCAGTCATCAAGGGCTTCTAACTTTGTCAGTCTTCACTGAGAATTACTTCTGTAATTGTTAAAATAAACCTGATATTTTGTGAAAGAAGAAAAAGCAAATAGAATGAAATGATGAGAGCCCATGTTCACTTTTTTTTTAATTTTGCAGGCTTCTTGAAATTCTCTCTTTTTGACTGTCTTTTTTTCAAGCCAACATGGCAACCATCAAGGCAAGTGGCACTGCAGAACTCTTGTCAGTGTAGGCAATGAACAGTGAATATTTTTACCCATAAAATATATGGCATTTTGCTGCACTTTTCTTCTGCCTGCTGCATTTTCTCAGCAAATCAGTTTAGTCTGGGGTTGTGGGCATCTAGGGATAGAGTGGTAGTTAGTCTAAGTGAGAGACGGAGTAATTGTTGTATGCCCAAGTTAGCCGTGAGATCTTTGGTTTCAGGTTTCACTTGTTTTCTTGTTTACTACTTACTGCTCAGAACTGCACTGAATCAGGGATTGTGGTAGTTGTAGTAGTTCCACAATGGGTAGTGAGCACAAGTAATTTCCTTGTCTTATATACTATTATTGGAAGTGTACCTCCAGCTAAATCCTCTGGATAAGACATCCACTTCTGCTGTGCATAACCCACTTCTGTTTACTTGTGCAAGCTTCCTCTTACCTGTGGTTATCCACCCAACCTGGCAACTAGATCTGCTTATCTGCATGGACAGGAGTGTGAAGCATCTCCAGTCCAACAAACATCTTTGTCTAAATAATCCCATGGTACCTCTTTATTTCTCTCACTCACTCACTGTCAGTACACATCTACCTTGGACAGCATGTAGTGACCACTTACTAATCTCCATTCTACTGCCTGCCTTACAGCACTTGGGTTCTTAGGGCACTATACGAAGTGCCACGTGCTCCCTGAAAATAAACTGCTGCTCATCCCCAGGGATTCTATCTATGAGACTTGTAAATACCTAACTGAATTGGAGGTGTCCCTCTCATAGCCATCTACACATAGTGAGCAAAATACTGTCTTACCCCAGCCATAAATATGAAATATCCTCATATTTTCAACTCAAAACTGTCATCAGCCAAATGCCTCAAACCTATCTCCTGTACACATCCCCTCATCAACAGATCAAAACCAGCATATAGCACACTCTAACATGATAAAAATAAAAGCTCACTCATCTGGCAAGTCGAAGCCCTTACAGTAGCAAGGCCAAGACAATACAGCTGACAACATCCTTGTCATAGGTGATTCCATAGTCAAAAACAGATACACCAGTTACCGAGCTGAGCAAAGACAGCATGATGGCTATCTGCCTCTTAGGAGCCAGGATTCAACATATTATGAGAGACCTCTAGTCTCTTCACCGTAGGTACACATATGTCCTTGTCATTGCGCACATGGGAGTGAATGACTTCAGAAACACCCACTTGGATCATGTGGAGGGCTGCATGTTGGGACTTTTTAAATATGCATTGGAATTTGGAACTTAATATGAAATTTGCCTTGAGCAGTATCCTACCATCACCAAGAATGATGCCACAATACAGTTGAAAGATAATTGACTTTAACTATTGGCTTAGCTATTGGTACCATTCAAGAGGATCCAACTATATAACAGCCTGCATGGAGAGGGTTGTCAAACCTAACTGCTTTGCTAAGGATGGGCTGCACCTCTTTACACACTGCTTCCATATATTGGCCAGGACATTGTCTTTAAATAAAGTGCTTTTTTATTCAAAGTCTCTCTTCTCAAATTATCTACATAGCCAAGCAAAATCAAGACTCATAAAAGTAGTACTGTGCACTGCTGGAGAACAAAACAGGAAACATCACACCTTACAGGTATCCCTAACTCTTGGAAATAGAGACATTGATATAGTTACTGAAACATGGTTTCAAAATAGCGCTAGCTTCAAAATGCTTACCTCATTTTCAGGCCCAGCACTGAAAGTGACAGGTCTACCGGAGGAAGTGTGTCTGTCTTCTTAAAAAGTCACTTCACATCCAGGCTCTTAAAGCAGGACAACAACCTTGAATTCCTCCAGATCCTTCTCACAGTAAGTTAAACTCCATATTACATCATAGCAAAATAATGAACCCCATCTTTGTCACCTGTAACTCATGATGCATACCTATGCAAAATGGTATCCCTGTATCGAATCCAACGCTATTCTCTTGGGTGACTTCAACTATTTTTTTTATTTATTTTATTTATTGACATTTGCTCACCAGGAAAGTCCACAGGGTCAGAATAACCCATTTTCAGTGAAGGCTTGGGGAGAAAAGCTCCAGTAACAAATTAAAAATTACTACAGCAAACAACTAAACAAAAATTATTATACAACAGGATAAGATTTACAGTAATAAAAAACATACACATATAAATAGCATTTCTTAGTGATAGAAATATGCAGAGTACAATGTTCTCATGCAGTGAAAATAAATGACAGTGGAACTTGCACAGTAAATAAATGGATAACTTGTTGAAGACATTCAATATAAACAATCATGACAATATATTCTGTGCAATATGAAAGAGATTATAATTTTGCCTTATGGAAGATTTGTAAGGCTTAAATATTGATTAGTATACTTTGTTTAAGAGAAAGTCAGAGAAGTACAGTTGGTGTACTAGTATTTCAGTTGATCTAAAAAAGGAGCATTTTAGTCAGTAAACTCATTGGTATTGGCTTTGGGATTTAGGATGATACAATGGAATGTAGTGATGAGTGGTTATTTGGATTGTATATTAATTTATGAGCAAGAGTTAGTTGAGTGCATTGAATATAATGTGAGAATTCCAACCATTTGAATTCTTTAATGGTGTGACAGTGGTGAGTGGGGTTTTGCAATCCAGAAGAAAATTTGGCAATTTTATAGTAGCGTAATTGTAGTTTATTGCTTAAGGATGTGTGAGGGGTGATAAAGACAGGGGAACCATAGAGGAGTGAGGGAAGTAGGATGGAATGTGTCAATTTTAATCTTGTGGGCTTATCCATATACAGTTTACGTCTATATAGTTTACCTAGTTTTGAGTGGTTTTTTTATTTTGATTGTGTTAAGAATGTGTTGTTCGAATAAAAGTTTATCATCTATAGTGAGGCCCAGAGGTTTAGCTTTAATTTCTGTATTGTTTAGGGAGTAGATTTTGAGCTCTTGTGGGGGTGGTTTGGAAGAGAATATTAGTAGTTTGGATTTTTTTGGGATTAAGTAGTAATTGAGCTTTGTTTAGGTATGTTTCTATGTTTGAGAAGGTATTTTGTGTTATTCTGAGGAGATCTGGGAAGTTGCTGGCCGAGGATATAACTGTAGAATTGTCAGCATACTGGATGAGGGAACTATGTAGAGAGACAGTATGGAGATTATTTATAAATACATTAAAAAGTAACAGTCTAACAATGCAGCCCTGGCTGACATCTACTTTATTAACCAGATAACTAGACTGATTGTTTTGCTATCTTACAAATTGTTGTCTATCTTTCAGGTAGCTAGTAAACCAGGTAGTGGCATGTTCAATACATCCTAATGTTTCAAATTGTTGGAATAGTTTGATATGTGATACAGTTTCAAAAGCTTTGGATAAATCTAATAAAACTACTGATGTCAGTGGACCAGAGTCCACAGCTTGTTCAGAGTATTGGTGAAAGAAAGTAAGGCTGTAATAATACTAAGTATGAGGTAGAAACCATGTTGGGTTTGGGATAAGAAATTGTTGTATGTGAGATGTTTTAATAGTTGGATATGTATGCACGTTTCCAGTATTTTAGATAATGGTGAGAAAATGGAAATTGCTTGGTAGTTCATTAAATTGTTAGTATTTCCACCTTTATGCAATGAGGTTATGATAGATTTTTTCCAAATTTGAGGGACTGTGGATTCAGAGATGTATTTATTAATAAGAATACTGATAGCATAGGCTAATGCAGTTGCACCAAGTTTCAGGCATTCAGAGGGGAGGTTATCGGCAGCTAGGGAGCATGGTCTAAGTTTAGATGCAATTTGAATATTAGAGAGGTAGGTACCCATTTTAAGGAGAACTTTGGAATTTCTTGAGTATTGCTAGTATTTTCCTTGTGAAGTGAGGGAGATAAGTTGGAATTCTCACCAACAGAGCTTGAATTACTTGTCAAATTGTTAGGGGGGTTGCTTGTTATTGGTGAGGGACTGCGGACAAGTTTGAGAATGGTGTCTATAAAGTGGGTGTTAAAAATGTGGGCTACTTGTTCTGGGTCTTTGTCAAGCTATGGCGATGGATTTTGAGTACTTCCAGGATTAAGGAGTGAGTTGACTGATTTCCAAAAAAAATTTGGGGTTGTTTTTTCTGATTAGATAGTTGTGAAAAATAATTTTGTTTGTCATTTTTTTACTAATAATGCTTTAGCTTTTTTGAGCAGTTGTTTGAAATAGATTTAATTTGCTTGTTTTTTACACCATTGTTTCCAAGCCCGGTCTCTGGTGCGAGGAATTTGTTTTGTAGGTTTTGTGAGCCAAGGAGCATGTTTGAGCTTTATTCTTTTGAACCTGATAGAGGCTAAAGTATTTAATGTGTCGAGGAAGAGCTTATTAAAATAGAATACAGCTACTTCTAATGGTAACATTTTTAGTGGGGTCTAATTCTGAGCTGTAAGGGAGTTGTTGAAAGTTATTTGGTTGAAGTTAGTTAGATTTCTAGCTAGTCTGTATGTGTGTGGGGGTTTGGGTATGGGTTCTAAGTGTATACTTGTCCATCAAGTGAGAAACCAACACCAGTACTAATATGAATGCCCAAAGATTCCTGGATGTCATTAATGCCAGCTGCATGAACAAACTAGTTTTAGCCCAATTAGAGAAACTGAAATATTAGTTCTGGTTGTTACCAGTATGCCCCTCCCATGCTCAACACCTTCTGTTACTACATCACTGGTCAAATCTGACCACTTGTTGGTAATATTATGTGTTATGGTGAAAATGGATCTGCCAATAAACTCTTCTCTAAGGAGAACCTACTCTAGCTAATTGATAACCTGATGAAATCTGCTGCTTCTTCATCTTTCTGACACCATTCCAAACACTCCACAGTTGGAGACAATGTCTGTGCTCATCTCAAAGCAAGCATTGAAGTATACATCCCCATAAGACACAAATACAATATTATGTTCAGAAGTAAACTTCAATGGTGGAACCCTAATATAAACAAACTATAAAATAAGAGGGAAAAGGCCCTTAACATATATGTGCAAACTTAATACCCAGTCATCTAGACTAGAACTCAAAAAGTCAATAAGGAACTCAGAAACAAAACCAAATCATCCAACAGTAAGTATGAACTGAAAACTGCTACCCATGTTAAGGACAAATCTATGGCAATGTCAGAAATCAAATAACTAATGCCAAGTGTTGCACACAGATAATGCATGACAATAATACATACTCTTCACCTGAGGATATAGCAAAGGTATTGGCAGATAACTTCAGGTCAAACTTTATTCCTTCATCCCCTAACTCTTATTACTACATGCCCATGGTACCCCTCACCTTTTACCACTGCTAAGCAAGTCTTGAGTGTTCTCTCCACAGCAAAAACCCTAGCTGCATAGTCCTAATAATGTAAGTGCTATACACTGAATCATAGACTCAGTACTAATTCTATTTCAGCTCAGACTTTGCACTGTATTTATACCAGTGGTGTGGAGAGCCAGTTTAGTCATCCCACTCCACATGATATACCTACTACTGACCTTGGGAGCTATAGATCTATAATCCTCACTAGCATAATTTTTAAAGCAATGGAACACATCATTATAGAACTTATTATCAAGGACATAGTCAGTCTACAGTCCTAGAACCAAGCTAGTCTGGGTTTGCTACAGGCACATCTTGCCTAATAAACTAAGTAGACTTCATTGAACAGGTCACTGATGCATTAGATATAAATAAATAAGTTTAAACTCCCTACCTTAACCTGTCAATGGCCTTTGGCACCATTCAACATTCTGGCATTATCAACAAACTAATCAAACTAAATATAAACCCCTATGTTTCTTGGAAGATAGCAAACTGGCTTACCAAGATAATGGCACAAGCTCATCAAAAAGCATAGTAACTAGTATTGTCCTCTAGGGATTTGTCCTTGGACCACTTCTATTTGGCATTTATATCTCTGATGTGAAGGGGGACACCACTGGCCTTTGGCTGACTTAAGTTTGCAAAAAATGCAGACTCTGAGCAGTTAAAAGCTTATAATCTTATTTCCAGATTCTCCAAGAGGGCCTAATACACTCCACCAAAGGGCTCCTGGGCCATGGTCTTAAATTATATGCCAAGAAATGCAGCAATGTGTCCTTTAGCAAACAAGGACACCCATTCGCCAACCCCAAATATGACATCCCCTTGAAAGTAGACCCAGTCATCAGGGACCTGGGCATCATTCATCATTCGTTATCATCATCATCATCATCATCAATACCATCAACCCCTTTTTCCTATTTTTTACATTGGGTCGGGGTAACATGTCAACTGTCTCCATCTCTCCTGAGTCAGTACTACTCTCCTACCTTCTTCAGCAGTCATGCTTGACTGTCATACATCTTCTCTTACACAACCCATCAATCTCTCTGCTGGACGGTCTAATTTACTCTTGCCTTCTTCCTTTCTGTTCCAAATCTTTTTCACCAGATTGTCTTCTTCTTTTCTACACGTGTGCAAACCATTGTAATTTGTTATTTTTGACCTTCTTTGCAATTAGAGCTACATTACCTTCAGTTCTGATGTACTCAGTTCTTCATCTGTACCCAATGTGCATTCTGCCATCTTTTTTCAGGCACTTCACCTCCATCACCTCTAGCTTCCTCAGCTGTTCTACCTTTACTGTAGCATGCAGTAATACTAGTCACACCACTGTTGTATGCACCTTACTTTTCAGCTTCTTTGGCATTCTTCTGTCATACACTACCCCTAACATTTATTCATATTTATTTACTGTCTTTTGTTTAAGTGAAGTCTAACTGGGCACAAGTCCCATTTTCAACAGAGGACTGAGGGAAAAAAGCTCGACATAAAGTACATATTTACAAAGAACAATAGCAAGTAAACATTTCAAACATTACTTTGCAAGTAGTATTGAAACAAATAGTAAAGATATTTATCATATACTTCAGAAATTATATTATTTTACATAAGTTAAAGACACGTTCACATGTAACAGCTGCAGCAATGATAATGCACATAGGTTCTGTACATGCATATTAGCATTAATCAGGTAGAATGTCAGTAGAACAGGAACAGAAAATAGAGGAGGAGGAAGGGTATAAGAAGAAATAATCATGAAAAATATAAGTAGAGCAGTATCCAAAAGACACTGGTGTGAAGGTAGCGCTCCAAAGACCACAAGGTTTTTTAACATAAAACAATTTATTAATCCGCTATTTGTCCTAAGACTTTTTTTTTTTGTTTGTTTAAGTAGAAACAGTTCTGATAGTGGACAGGTTGAGATAACAGCAGATAGGTAAGATGATCAGGTGGGCAAGGAAGGGGTATTAGTCAGAGACGATTATGGATAGAGGTTAGTTGGAGGACCAGGGGTGGGGATGAAAGAATGAGACAGAGATAGGAAAGCTGAATCAATCAGGATGATTGACACAGAGATTGGCAATGGAAGAGAAATAGAAAGAAAGGTGTGTTTAGTCAGGATGTGAGCCTGAGACAAATTAACCAGTGGGCTGCCACCCCTCTGATTCTAAATTTGAACACCTCATTCAAATTTTCCTTCTACTCAATCACCCCTCTCATATACTTGAAGCTGTTAACCTGTTTCACTATTTATCCTTCTATCTCAATTCTCAGCTTCTTCTGATTTGCCCTTTTGCTGCCATTACCACTGTCTTATCTGTACTCAGTTTCATCCCATGTGCCTTCAGTTTTGCATTCCATTCCCCTATCCTTTGTTAAAGGATCTTTTCCATTCAACCTTTTTCCTGATGTAGTCCATCACCAGTATGAACAATAGAGGGCTCAGAGCTGAACCGCAGTGCACATGCAGTCCCACCTGGAATCTGTCTGAGAGACTCAACACTCTTCACACTTGAGTCATTGGTTCCTTGTATATATAGCCTGCACTAATCTTACCAATGTTTCAGGAATTTTAACCACTGCATAACTGCCCAAACCAGCTTTCTTGGGACCTTGTCATAAGCTTTCTCCAAGTCTAACAGTTCACAATTACACTCTTTCCTCATCTCAAGCTTTTTCTCAACTATCTGTCTCATTGCAAACATCAAGTTTGTTGTGGTGCATCCTGATCTGAATCCAAACTGCTCATCTGTCTTATTTCTTTCTCTTATTTTGTACATTTCTTTATCAACCACCCTCTCCAGAATCAGTGACCTGGGCACTTTTGTTGATAATGAACTATCCTTTGATCTCCATGTACCCACTGTCATTCAGAAATCTTTTTATGCAGCCAGACTGATCATCCAGGGCGTATCTTCATTGTCCGTGGAAGTTATTGTCCTCCCTACTCTTCCCTCATTAAGCCCTACATAGAGTATAATTCCTTCTTTGGCATGTACTTGGCTTAAGCATATGGCTCGGCCTGAGAGACTGCAGTGTTCCCTAATCAAGATAATCATGGCTATATCATCCTTGACTTACACTGTCCTTCTCAGTGTGCTTTCCATCTTTTCTGTTTCCCACACAATTTTGCTTGGAACCTTTGTCTGGCCTAGAGAACCTCAAAGGATCCAGTCCTATGTGACCTACTGCACCTACACAAAACAAATAACACCCTTAACACTCAGCCATGATATTTACATTTCTACCAAAATGTAAGCAGGACCTGCTAGTGGCATAAATATTTCTCACAGAGAGTCTGTACTTTTCTTGTTGGAATAGACTTCCTTTGGATATAAACCAAAGTAGTTCCCTCACCATCTTTAAAGAGGCCATATTTAGGTGTTAAAGAGACCCTGGGTCTGCCTTTCAAGCTCTTACTGAAGTGGGTTGTAACTGGGTATTAGTTATTCATGTCTGTGGGTGTTCACAAGTTGGGATCATATGGCAAATGTTCCCCCAGATCAATAGCATAGTATTAACCTATGAACCTATCCTGACAACAGCTTTCAAATAGTAGGGAAATGGGCAAATCTGAACATTGCTGGTGAAATGTCTGTGTTATTTGTTTGCTAGTTTATTTATTTAATTGTTTGTTTAAGTACTTGTGTATGCATTACTCAACATTCATATACTTGCAACACAGATGATGGTCATTATATAGCTTCATATTATATTTAAATTGTTTCTACTTTCAGCATCTTCCTGCATCTGTAGTTTTTTACTTTCATTTCCTTATAACAATTTGCTTATGAGCTCAGTGTAATCACTGACTATGATCTCATCTTTCTTCTGCATAATCACATATATTCCAAACACTGTCTTATATAGAAACAATTTTTTTTTCAGGCTGTCACTACCATGCCCTCACAGTATGTTTGTATATTTGGTCAATTGATTAATTAATAATGATTAATTTATTTACTTATTGACATTTGATTACTGGGAAAGCCTGACTGGGTAGGAGCCCATTTTCAGCGGGGGCTTTGGGAGAAAAGCTTCAAAATTGCAAAACAGTTTAAGAACAATAATTTTCAATCTTAAAAATAATAAAAAAAAATCTACAGTTTAAGTAATTATGCCAAATTATAGATAATAAGTAAACATTGGTTAAGAATTTATACAACTTATATGACAATGATTTAATATTTTGAGAAATTTTAGCCAGTTTATAGGAAAATTAAAGGTAAGTTAGTATAATACAAACAGAAATTGCATTATGAAGTGAGAGAAAAGCAGGCTTTTGGTATATTTAGAGAGAAAACCGGGGGAGAAATTGATAGAAGTAAGGAAACGAGTGAAGAAGGGAGGGTAAGTAGGTAAAGGTATGAATTGGTATTTGTTCACATTTGGGGATATAGTTTATCCTGGTGCTGAGCAAGAACAGAAACAGCTTTTGGCTAGAAAGTCTTTCAGAATGTTTCTTGACCTGATAAATACAGGTAAGGAGATCCAGGCCTTGGCAACATGGTACATGTACAGGCAATAACCAGCAGATTTGATAGTTTTGTGCACAGACAGGAGTTCTTTTGTCATTAGATAGCAATGACCATCTGAGAGCATAGTTGTGTAGAATCTTATTTAGTGTTGGACAAGCAGATGGATGCAGGATAATTTTATAGGTGGTAAGAAGCTTTGTATTTGTTAGTCGATGAGGTAGTTATAACCAATTTAATAGGCTTTGTAGTTCTGTACAGTGGTAGATTCTGAAAGGGGTACTTGTTCCAAATGTAGTAACTTTGTTACAGCATTGTTCAAGTTTTCAGTTTTGTGATGCCTGGAGGTTAGTAAGGATGAGAATGCCATAAAGAAGTGTGGGAAGTAAAAAAATAGTGCCAAGTGAAATTTTGGTTATGTTGGAAGAAAGTTTTGCCTGTGTAAAGCATCCCTAGTTTTTAATGAGTTTTTCTTATGCAATTTTGTATATGCAGATCAAGTTTAACATTATCATCCACAACTATTCCTAATAATTTGCTATGAGAAGTGACTTCAATGGTTGTATTATTAAGACAGAGAAATTTTAACTTTGTTTTTTCATGAGAGAGGGATTTGAGGAAAAAAAAATAGTACTTTAGTTTTTTATAGGGTTGATTATGACTTGTGAGTTGCAAAGCCATGTTTCAGTGGCTGTTAAAATTATCTGAGTAATTTTTGGGGGTTTTGCCTTGTTGTCAGATGTGAACATGAGTGTGGAGTCATCTGTGTACAATATTAGGGAGGCCTGTTGCGTAGGTGTGTGGAGGATGCTGTTGAAAATGTTAAAGAGGATATGACCAAGGATAGAGCCTTGTGGTATATCTGTGCTGACTGGGAGGCATGGAGAGAGTGCCATTTTACTGACTGATACCTATTGTAGAGGTAGCTTTTCAAACATAGATGGGTGGACTGAGACAGAACCAATGAGGGCATTTGAAGTAGAAGTTTGCTGTGACAAACTGTGTTGAAGGCTTTAGACAAGTTAAGAAATAAGGAGATTAGTTTATTTTATTTATTTTATTTTATGTTTGTTTACCGGGAAAGTCCAAATGGGCTGACGACCCATGCTCAGTGGAGGCCAGGGGAGAAAAGTTCCACATAGTAACAATACATAAAGTTTATATATAGTGATGATTTTTATACAATGGACGAAAACATAAACATAGATATGGTAATGAAGCACTAGTACAATCAGTAATGAGAGACATATGATTTCACAATTTGTATTTGCAGTTTGCCATTATCTGTAGCTTGACAGTATTTATATGGGTTAGAAGTGTGGTGTTAGTAGCATGTGAAGGACAGAAGCCATATTGTGTGGGGTAGGATTTCCTCCTGTAGGAGATAGTTTAGGAATTATTTTTGAATACATTTTTCAAGTATTTTGAAGAGAGGATAAGACTGCTATACGTCTAAAGTTAAACAATAAAAAAGCTGAACCATGTGTTAAAACAAACCTTTACATCCAGTTTGTTGAAGTTTAAGTGCTTTCATGTTCTTTTATGTAACTCTACCAAACAAAGAACAAAAGTGCTTATACTTATAAAGTGGATGTAAAGGTTTGTTTTGACACCTGGTTCAGTGATTTTATTGTTTTACTAGTGTAATTCCAATGCTGTATTGGTTTTTGGTTCCATACGGCTAAATGTCTATTGAATTTCCTCCCTTGTGCAGAGGCATAATGTGTGACATTTTCCGGACAGCAGGAAAGTGGGATTCCTGGGCTGACTTCTTTATAAAGATTGAGACAGGGCAGGCAATGCTTTTGACTGTTATTTTAAAGTACTGACTTGGAAGGTCATCAGCTAAAGTAGAACATGTTTTGAGTTTGTTTAAGAGTAGTTTTATATAAAAAGTGGACACAGGTTTGAAGGTGAAAAGTGGCTGTGGTGATACATGGCTCTTGTGCAGGGTTTGGACTAAATGTTGGGAAATTCTTGGTTAGAGATGTTACACTATGAATGAGTTGAATTGGACTGCTGTTTTGAGTGGTAAGTTATTGAAAGAGGGTTTAGGGAAGAATTTTTGGCTGTGATGCAAGATTTATTTAATGGATGTCCAGAAATGTTTAAGGTTTTGTTTACTATTATTCTTAAAGCTATTATAGTGCAGTTTTTGTCTTCATTTATTTGCATTTTAGTATGATTGATACGTATTCTGCAGTTTTCAAGATATTGTGGTGGTTTATATTTTTGCTGTTCTCTCCATGCTCTTTCTATATCCTGCATTAGTATTCGACTGTTTTTGGATAGCCACGTTGCATTTGTTTTTATTCTCTTCCTTCTAGGAGGTGCAGGGCTACTTAGGAAATTCAAGGAAGTTGTACTGAATTCATTTACAGCATCATAAGAGGGAGGATTTTTAGGAAGTTCCAGTTTATAGCTGCTAGGTTAGTAATGAACATTTTTGGGTTTAACTTGGAAAGGTTGCAAATTGTTTTATAAACATACTGTTTAAGTGAATGTGCGAGATGTCTG
Organism: Protopterus annectens; assembly: GCF_019279795.1. Taxonomy (NCBI): domain Eukaryota; kingdom Metazoa; phylum Chordata; order Ceratodontiformes; family Protopteridae; genus Protopterus; species Protopterus annectens. The sequence goes on from NC_056731.1 coordinate 136,620,285, forward strand.
GTAGTCCAGACTGGGAGATGATCACTGACAGAGCCGGACATTGCATCGGTGGTATTGCGTTTGCTAGGGTCTTTCTACACATGTAGCCTAATAGGGAATTTGATGTGTTGCTATAATGTGGGGACTTAATTAATTGTATGAAACATCACATAAGTTCATGCTAGATGTAGGGTGGTTAGGGTTTCTGTCCAACCAATTGACACTCAAGTCACCTAGATTTATTTTTTCTTGATGAATTGTTATGGATATCCAGTGTAGGATATGTTGTAGTACTGCGGTATTTTCACCAGGAAGGATGGAAAGGTCAGTAATACATATTTGGTCATAACTGCTTTCTTTTCAGGAAAGTTATAAGAAGCTCTGCTGAATTCAATTTTGGTGTTGGTTTATTGCAAGGCAAAATGAGGTAGTTTCTGTGAAATATTAAATCAGTACCACTAGCCTTCCTCTCTCTCTGGCCATTATGGATGATATTGTTGCCTGGAGGTGTTATTTCAGAGTTGTTTATGCTTGCTTAAAGCCACGTTTCATTTGCAGTGAGAATATTAATGATCTGGTAAACACGACATCTGTTTGCTCTGATGGCTTAAAGCCACGTTTCATTTGCAGTGAGAATATTAATGATCTGGTAAACACGACATCTGTTTGCTCTGATGGCTTAAAGCCATGTTTCATTTGCAGTGAGAATATTAATGATCTGGTAAACATGACATCTGTTTGCTCTGATGTTCAGTGTATCTGCTCTCATTACCATTATCATGTTATTATTCTTCATTGCTCTGTTTTGCAATAGATTCTGATTTACTTCAAATCTTGAAAAAGGTGTCTAATCTTACTTATTACTCAGTGGTTTTGTTGTACTCTATATTGCATTGCTTATCAACGATGCACTTAAAATGTGTGATGATAAATTCTTAATGAAAAACTAATTTCTTCTAGAACATTAATAGCATTTTGAAGCATTTTGTTGATTTTTTTCTTATGTTGTCTGCTTTAAGTGTCTTCTATGTGGTCAACAGTTCAAACTAATATCAGTGCATATTTCTATATAAAAAACACAAAATTTCCAGTGCAGTACATCATTGTAAGCATATAAATGTTCATGGGCCATTCTTTTTTTCATGTAATGTTTAATCATTTCCATCTGTAAGACTTTACATAAATCTTTACTTTATTAATAATGTAGTTAACCATTACTTATGACTATTAGAATTCAATAAATTTAGTTGTAGACATTTGAATGGTATATACATTTGTCTATTGTTTGAGCTGGTAACTGGGTATTATTTTTATGATTGCTATCGGAAGCTACTAAATTGCTCTTTAGGAACTTGATTTGGTAATTTGTAAGTTTCCAAAAGCTTGCTAACTTCATAAACTACCACCTATGCCTCTTAAAGGACCTAAAACACATTTCGGAACTGAATGCAATGTGTTCCAGTTTATGAAAAGCAGTGAGAATTAAAGGCAGCATCATAGTTATTCAACTGTGTGAAATAAAATAGAATTCTGCTCATTTACTCCAAACTGAAACACACTGCTCTGTGCCACTGACAGTTTTCAGCCCTGCATTCTTGCTGTATTATTTTTTGAAAGCCTTCCTGAAGTGTATTGTCAGGCCCTGGTGAGTTAAGTACGCTTGAGCTCTGCCTGTCCTTTTTTTTTGGGGGGGGATGATACATTTCTGTTAATAGTAGAATTTTATTAGCAATTTGTTCAACAGGAAAGGGGATTGAAACAGATTCATAAAGCTTTTTGTCTTTTTACAGGTCACTTCTTGTTTCTAGAGGCCACTCCGCTTGGTCTGAAAGGTGACAAAGCTCATCTGAGAAGCTCCAAGTGGAAGGAATCTGGCACATTTTGTACAATGACCTTTTGGTATTACATCACTGCAAAGGTCACAGGACTTATTCGAGTACTTGTCAAAGTAGGATTACAATTTTTTCTTAACATAAGACTTCTTTCACAGAAAATGCTGTAATGTTCAGAATATAAACTGCTCTCAGCTTAGATATTGATTTTACCATGTCTTTCTCTCCAGTAGGAAGTGGGAGAATTCATATATATTCTTACAGTGTGAATAAGAAAGACAGCCTGTGGCACTACTGTAGCAGCATTGCCAAAATGAAGTAGAAATGTGCATGTCTAGAAAGGTAGTCAGTTATACAGGGGGACAGAGAGATAGAAGCCTATGTGCATACATCTACATGCATATCTGCATAGTTGTAGAATTATATCTGGCTTATTATTTGTCACAATGCAGTCAACATTATTTACATGCTTGTAGAGCAAATTACTTTTCAGCATGGACATATAACTTTAAAAATTCATGGCTATTGATTCAATATTTAAAGTAAGAGAAACAGTTTCAAAGTAGATAAATCATGCCTATACACAAAATGCAATAAAACCAGTCTGCTGAAAGACATTTTTATCCATTAATTCATAGCAGTTTTTTATCATGAGAATGCAACAGTGCATCCTATATTGTGTGTGTTTATGTCTATGTAGACATATATCTGTGTTTGATACACACACACACACACACACACACACACACACACATATATATATATATATATATATATATATACACACACACACACACACACACACACACACACACACACACACACACACACACACACACACAGTGTTGTTTTCACCATTGAACTTCTGATACCATGCTGTTTTATGTAAACAGGAGCAAGTCTGAATGATGTTATGAAGGGTTGCTTATATTCCCCAAAACTAGAAATGAATAGCTAGGAGTTATTTATTTAGCTAGTTATTTTTTTATTTATTTAGACATTCATTCTTACATTTATGTTTGTTATTTGGATGTGTAGCCAGGCATTATTTTGGGAACATGTTTACTTTATGACCCTTAATAATAACATTGATATAACTAAAATGTTGGACTCACTTTAATCTTTATATGTACATTCTTCGACATCTATGTCTGTTGTACAGCTCACATTGAAGTGATGGAAAATTTAACCTATGCATATTGAATTTATGCACTAAAGAAAGTCAAGAAACAATTCATTAATTTGTAGAAAAAAAGAACATCTGTAACAATGCAACTCATTTTGAATGTGAACTAAAACTAAGGATAACAAAATAGTTAGGACAATCAGAAATAGCAGTAAATTATTCCATATTTCTTAGCTACTCAACAAGGATTTTTTTCCAGTAAAAGCAAACTCTATTAAAATACAACAATATCAACAAACATTGATTGCAGAATAAAGTTGATAGAAACAAATAAAAAATCTTAAGCCCTATTAGTTGAAGAAACAAACAAAAACTAATAAATATTATAACTCAGACACACATGGCATAACCCATAATATGAAAATACACAATTTTTTAAGCTTTAAACTATTATGACAGGAGTAGAATGTTAAACAAAAGGAGTTTAACTCCTTAAAATTATTTTGGTTAGAACCTAAGTGTTTGTGTACACAAGTAATAAATGTTTTTCTCCAACCATTTCTTGATTCTTCCAAAAGGTAGAGATAGTAGCAAGGGTAGAGGCCAGAACTATTCTAATAGCCATCCATAGGTTGTTGTCAATTAAGCAACTACGCAAGGAATTTTTTTTGTCATATGTTAACAATGTCATTCTGGAAATAAAAAAAGTATTCCATTCCTTTACTTAACTTTCATGAGCTAAGAGATAAATGTTCCACATGTAAGGTGGAAATAAGAAACCATATTTGTGTCCAGAAAACAATCAAATACTATTGTATACCATTTAATCTCTACCATAGTAAAAATTGTAGTCTTCAGGCAGCTCACTGAAAGTGTTGAAAGTACTGTCATAAAAACATAACCTTATCTACTTACTTATCAGAATAACTGTCCATGTGACACACTGGATTAAAAATGTATTCTGATCCAATCATATGACTGGGGAAGAAAAAAAACAGTTAGTAATAATTACTTTACAGCTGTCTATTGGAGATAGATTTTCACTGATGTACCACATCTGTACTGCAGACTTTTATGAAACTATTGAAATATATGGTGAATAGAAGTCTCAGTGACAGAAAAACACTTAGAAAACAGGAAAGGATTCTTTTGCTGTCAGAGAAATCCATTACCATTATGGTGAGATTAAAGTTGTAAAACATTATAAAAACGAATTTCTGCACGTTTGTTATTCTGCTTTACTGTGTCCATTTATATATACAATTTGCATATGAGAGTAAGAACTTTACTGAAATGATTGTGAGAGTCACAGTTACCAGCACAAAATGATGTGTGCTTTGTTTTGTGCTTGCATGTTTATTAGTAGAGAAGCTCTCTCTAATTGATGTGCACAGATAGTAAAGACAGCTTTTGTGTCCCATCTTTTTGAGACCATGTGTATGAACGTGTTCATGCAAAATGATTGAAGTCCTTCTTTAACATATGAAGGACACATGTGGATCTAGAAGTGCATTAAATCAGGGCTATGGGACAGCACAGCTATAGTGTAATGATTGCACATGGAGTTATATTGCACTGAAAAGTATATTGCTAACTGCCTGAAAGCTCTTTGGGTTTTTATTTGATCTCCACATTATATTGCTTTGCTACTGACTTTCCAGTCAGGTTGTATAAAAAGTCCTACAAAAATTGCAAGATATGCAGATAACATTCTGCAGTCAAATACTACAAACCTCTGATTGTTTATGGCAGTTCATGTGGGATGCTACACTTTATACCATGCAGCTACCTATTTTGCAACATTTAATGTTTTGTGTAGACCTGATTATTTCATGTAGTTTTTGATGTTTGTTAGTCGTACATATCATAAACATTTTGACATTTTTTAATAGTGTGTCATTCATCTATTACCTTCCATATACCTAACTTACCCTCCATGTACCTCTCAGCTATTATCACTTTTGCATGTAGCATTAACATACACCCATTTATTTATGTATTGATTTACTTGTTTATTTGGAGTTGTTTCTGAAGTGCAACACTTATTCACTTGGACCTACTTCAGACTCAGCAATAAACTACCTTTACAATGTCTGAGCACATACAGGGACACAATAAACACTGCTGAAAGATTGATTCCACCCAAAGGTAAAGCCCATTAAATAAAAATATCCCATTAGCCCTACACTGCTTAATAAGGAATACCATCAGCATGAACTTGATGAAGGAAGTTTGGTTTACTATCCATTAAGAATCCACTCTTTCCTTCTGTCAGGGAAACAGGCATTCTGCACATATTACAAATCAGAAGAAAGGTATTTAAATGATCAGAAGGAACACTTGCATCATAAGAAATGCATTGTCTTGGTTAAAAATGTCAAGTTCTATTAGTAGAGCCACGTAATTTTCATTACAGAATACTGTCTAAGCCAGGTGATACAACATTTTGCACTAAAAGCCGGGATAACTATGTTATTTTATGTCTCTTCATAATATTTCACAAAATAGAAGCCCTAGGAAAAGGCCAGCTGGTGGAGGCCTCTTATTAATGCTTGCTTCATAATGTGCTCTGTGGTTTTGAATCCATCCATCCCCTACAATACAGATCCCAATTGGATGCCTTTTATTACCCAACAGTAGATATCTTGTGTTATCTGTGAATGTAGTTTACAATCTACTTCCTTTAACAAGCTCTTGAGTATCACCAAGGTTAACTGATATTACTCCTGCTCTACAACACTGTTATGTAATTACTGCTGAATTAAATTTTCATTTGAACCTTACTATACTGGCTTTGGTTAGCAGCACTTTGTAACAGATCTCCCTAAAAATGTTAATAGTGAATCCTTCATTTGGCAAACATGTCCTACTCTCAGTGAGTTACAGATGAGTTTTCAGCTAATAATCCTACCACTTTGGGGACGGTTTTCCAAGCTATATTCTTGATTCCCATCTTTTACTGTTGCTCCTGTCAAGATCAGGGGGTGACACAGTAGTACAGCATGTAACAGCTCACCTTACTCCTCTTGTTTGGTCCTTGGTAAGAGTTCCTTCTTTGTAGAGTAAGCATGCGGTGTCCATGCTCACATGCATTTGTTGAGAGTGCTGCAGTTTCCTCCAACATCTCAAAGACATGCCATAGATAAAGTGTGGAGCCTTCAAATTGTTAGCAGATGCTTGCACCTTATGTGAGCTAGAGTATATGCATCCTGCAAAAGTCTTGCATCTTGTCCAGGTTTGTTTTTTACTTATACCAAATGAGGTAACCCATGCCATTAAATTGAGTGAAGTCCTTATCAGAGAATAAATCAATAAAAAGATTAGTAACCCACTGCAATATTGCAAAATCTCAATTAGAAAAAAACTGGAAGAATAATCAATATACAATGACCAAACATTTTCAGTAGTGAAAAAAAAACTTGATAAAATGCCAGTTTGGCTAACAAAAAAAGATTAGCAAAAAAGTAACACCATTACAAATATGTTATAGTTTTTTTAAGTGTAAACTCTAGTATATCATATTGCACAAAATAAAAATATTTTTTTGAAAAAGTATACACTGTGGGGTAAATGATGTATGGATGTCTACATCTCTGGCTGTTGGCTGCCTCTGTGACAACTCTTAAATATGTTAAAGCTCTACTCCGTACTCCCAACTTTTTTCTATAATAAGTACAGCACTGGGACAGTTTATGCTCCATATTCTACAAAGCATTATGATTAGATCTCTCCAAACATAATAAATAGTTAGGTGTTCATGATGTGAATGCCAGGAGTCATAGATTCACAGGTTCATCAGCTTTCAAAGTGAATTTCTCAACCTGTGTCTCAAATGTATAGCAAGCTGGTTATGATCACAGGCTGATTATAATCTTCCATGCTTTAGCCAGATGACTTTCAATTATGCAATATAAAGTTTTTAACAGACAATGTTTACCAACAAAAGCATATATATATATATATATATATATATATATATATATATATATTAGTAAGAGACATTTTTGAGTGCTGTGTCTTTCATTTATTTTCCCAAAATAGACCCACCATAATTTATTTCTTATTGCCTGCACTGGTCACTTTGTAACTGAAAGAAAGAAAACACAGAAGAAAGGGGAATGGGAGGAAGGAAATCTATTGTGGCTAGTAATGGTCTTGATAGAAATTCAAAAGGGTGGCAATTGATGTCACCTAATAAAATGTAGCTATCACTGTGCATTTCTTTATGGAGACTAGAGCTAGTGGGAATGCATGTTTTATTTTTCCATGAGTTAGTCTTTTATAAAGTTTCGGGTTCCTATTAGATTGTCGAAACTCCGTTTACGCGAATACAAAATCATCGACATGTATTGCGTGAAATACGTAAACGTCGAACATGCAAAACTACAAAATGCAAAATGTCGAAGAGTTTTGGTTGACCCCTCTGTGGTATAGCTCTGTAAGGTAAGTGTGCGACAGTTACGGACCTTAGGGTTAGGATGGGGGTTAAGGTAAGTGTATAGGTAGGTAATGTGTGTAAGATTTAGTGTTAGAAGTAGGGTTTTGTTAAATGTATTTTTGTGTATTATTTATTTTGTTTGGGTATATCTCCGTAGGGGAAGTGTGTGGCAGTTACGGACCTTAGGGTTAGGGAGGGGTTAAGGATAGTGCTTAAATAGTTGTGTATGTGGGGTTTAGTGTAGGATTAGAAGTTGATTTTTGGTGCTTTACTTTAGGGTTAGGAGTAGGGTTTGGTTAGTGTTTGTATATGGTTTATTTATGTTGTTTGGGTAGGTAGTATGTAATGGGTGGTGGGGTTGGCTGACTATGAATGTTCGATATTTTAAATTTCGCAGTTTAGTGCGTTCAGTATTTTCGCGGTCCGAGTAACATATGTTACTGTTTTGGTATTTGATGTAATGAATTTTCATTGATTTAATATAGACCCAAAGTTTCATGGTGTCAGCAGTTAGGTTTGTGTGTCTATTCACTTACCTATGCTAAGTTATACATTTTGATTAAATGGCAATTGACAATAGCTGACTGTCATCACATGACTAACCTAAGAGCTACCAAGATCTGCATCTTCTATCAGAAATGAAAATCCTTCATACTTCAAATAACCTAAACCACAACTGATAGCAGACTATGAACATCTGTGCCAGTGTTGTCAGTGTCAGTAGTGCAGGAGATAGTACTCTGGCCTTTGGTGCAGAAGGTTGTGGAATCTATTCCCACATTAGGTAAATTGATTACTGACACTACTGTGCAATGTAACAGGGGGTTCTGCCTTCCACTGACAGTATATTGTCAAATTTCTTTCACTGTCTTTTTACTTTGCATATGGTTGTGTAGTGACGCCCAGCTCTGTCATTCTTTAATGCTAGCTGTATATCCTATTGAGACGTATCATTAGGGTAGTTCCATTTCTCTGTCTCTCTATTTTGATGTATAATACCCTTGTCCTGTCTCTGTATGTAATTTCACCTGATACTCCTAAGAAGTAGTCATGGCCTTCTTTTAGTTTACTCTGTCTAATATTATACAGCTCTTTACTGGGTGGTTCCACCTGTCTTCTGATGTCCTAGTAAGTGTTGACCCTCTCAGTGAGTACTGTCTCCTGCCCAACACCTTCCTTCTGTGCTCCCGTTCATTACTGGTGCTTTATCTCTGTAATACTTTGTGTGATGCTGCCATTAAGGGGAGGGGCAAAACACATTCTTCATAGTTATAGACACTTCTGGCACATTGTACTCTTGCAAAAACAGGTAGTCTGGCTTACAACTTTTTGATTTGCAAATATGTATTCATCAGCTGAACATTTACCTTTCCAACTGTTTATCACATTCCTGTGAGGAGTTAATATAATGCAGTTTCTTACATTGCAAGAGGAAGATCAGCCTGCTAAGGCCGTACTACCAGAATTACAAATCATAGGTAAAAAGTATCTTAGCATATCACTGGAAGTCTAAATAACAAAAAGGACCATTATGAAGACCAGATCTGTACAAAAATTTCCCAACACCCTTGCAGTTTCAAAAATATAAAAATCATTAAAGCCTCTATTATCTATTCCCACTATTCATACTGATAAGTATTGAACATTTGAATGTCATACAACTCATTGTCATCCAGATTGGAAATTTCTTTCATGCAAAAAGAGGCGCTTTATTATCTAAACTGATATATACAACAGATTCATAAGCAGGTGGATCTTGTTGTAAACATTTATTGTTTAAATTTTACCACAAAGACATAGTTTTCTTAACAAACTGTATAACATGATCGAGTCTGTATTGCAGCCAGTTCATCTCTCCTCTTCAGTAAAGTCATTATAGACCTCACACAACATGGAATTACTCGTGCAGGTTTCATGTACTAAATCTGGCAACATGCATTAAAAATACAACAGCAGCAAGTAGTGCTTAATGATGCACTGACTGCATGCTACTTACCTTGGCCACATTAGACATCAAATTTTATACTGATAAAGGGAAAGAAATGACACATTAAATCCTTTAAATGCTAAGCCATACATTTCAATGAACAAAGCACTGATTAATAAGCAATAATATGCAACAAGTCAACCTGGCAGAAATGAAGTGAGGTGGGAAAGTGTTTGTCTGCCTAGCCACATGGGAATTCTAAATATATTCCCATTGTTTTTGTTGCAATTAACTGTTTTTGGCTACTTACCTAAAGTATAAAAGACATAAAATGCAAAATATAAAATATTATACTTGAAAATAGACTATGGATAATCAGAGAACTGATGACTTCAAACTGGATAGCATCATTACTGCGATAAAAGGTGCTTAAATTCACCAAGATGATCATCCAAAAAAGATTATACTGGTTAATTACACTGGCCTGAATTCATGAAAGCCTGCACTTCCTTACGTGAGTCTGCGTGACATGCGTGATAATGTATACTCATTAAACAGGCCCGCATGTCACGCTCAGCTTCAAAACAAGGGTAATTGGTAGAATATGCTAATGAAGTCTTAAATAGGTGAAATACATGATAATGAAGCAATTTAACATGGCAGAGCGATTTTGGATCATGTAAAACTTGTGTACATGCTTCAGTCACTTCTAGCCTCAATTCCAATACTCTTTGGAATACAGCCATGAACACACTTAGAAAAAAAAATATTACGGGTTGCTGATGCTATCATTAACCTGTATGTGCAAGAGGCTTTCACATAGAGTACAACTGCTTCTGCTGCCCACCAGGTCCTAGGATGTGAAAAGTCTTCTGACCATGTTTGTCTTATCATGGACATCATGACACAAGAAATTGAGCAATACAGGGTGGACAGGGATACCTTAGATGAAATATGTATTCGCTGCTACCCTCACCTGAGGTCCCAAGAAACTCTGTGAAAACCCATCACAGTGGAAACAAAGGTAAGTGAGGCATTATATATACTAGCTAAAAGAACTTTTTAGAGACCCACAAGGGATATATTTTGTGTGTCACAGGTCTCAGGCTCAAGAATATTATACCAATTTCTAAATGCAATGCTGCAACCTGTAAGGGTTCATATCTGGTTTTCATGTACTCCCAGGGGGGAGAGCTACCAGGATGCAACATTTCTATGCCATAGTATACTTCCATTCTGAGGGCTATAGACTGCACAGGCATTGAAATAAAAGCCCCACCTAGCGAACAGGGAAGGAAGTACATCAACAGAAAAGCGTATCACTCTACCAACTGTCATATGGACTGAAATGCACAAGGGATCACCCACAATGTGTGTGCAGGTAACCATGGAAGTTTTCACGAGTCACACATATGGCAAACCTGTGACATGTATGTAAGGTTTTCTAGGGGTGACTCTCAATAAAGTATCTAGTGAAGGAAGCAAGTTATTCATATGACCCTTAGCTCATGACATGCATGTGAAACCCATACCACACCAATGAGCAAAGTTACAACAATGTCCACACCCAAACTAGAAATATTATAGTGCATGTATCTGGCATCCACAAATCAAAGTTCTGATGTCTAGACACATCTGGTGGTGTCCTGCAGTATGACCAAGCCACCTCAGCCAAAATACTCACAGTCTGTGCCAGGTTTCATAATGTAATTGTCAGGTAACAACTGAAACAAGGACAACAAGGCCAAGGACCATAGTTCTCAGCACCACAAGAATTACCAGCGCGAATGTTCAGTCTCCCAGAGGGGTTCACAGAGGGAGTGGGTGTGCATCACAGTTCAGCTCTAAGTCCACTGATGTCCATACTGGTGATGGACTATATCGGAAAACAGGATGGAGGGAACTGATCAATAAAGTTCCTGCATGCAGATGATGAGGTATTACAGGCAGACTCTGAGCGAGAACTTCAAAGGATAGGGCAATAGAAAGAAAAACTGAAGGCACATGGGATGACACTAAGTACAGATAGGACAGTTGTAAGGGCATCAAATGGGACAAGTCAGATAAAGATGAGGACTGAGAAAGAAGAGAAGATAATGTTACAGGTTAACAGCTTCAGCTGTCTGGGAGGGGTAGTTGAGGAGAAGGGAAATCTGAATGAGGAGTTCAAAGCAAAAATCAGAGGGTCTGCAGCCAACTGGCACAGAGTGCCAGGGGTAGTGTATGACAGAAGAGTGCCAGAGAAGTTGAAAGTATAGTATACAAAACAGTGGTGTAATCAGTACTAATGTATGACATGGAAACCTGGGCACTAAAGAGAGAGCAGTTGAGGAAACTAGAGGTGATGGAGATGGAGTGCCAGAAAAGGGTGATAGGATGCACACTGTGGGACAGATGAAGAAACGAGGACATAAAAGCAGAAGCTATAGTCACTCCATTTGCAGAAAAGGTCAAAGAGAACAGATTGCGGTGGTTCAGTCACATGTGCAGAAAAGCAGAATACAATCTGGTGAAGGAGATTTGGGATAGGCAGGAAGAAGACAAGAGGAAGTGATGCATCCGTGAAAGAGGTGGATGGATTGTGTGACAGAAAGACCAGTGACAGTTGGGTATAAGTGTCAAAGAAGGTAGAAAAGTGGTATTTAATGGAGACAGAAGGTGACAGTTAGCAAGATATCCTGATCCCCTTTAAGAATGGGAAAAAAGGAAAGGATGATGATAATAATTTCTCATTACTTGATTACCTATGGATTTACATCTATATCCATGATTCCACCAGCATTAACATGCTTGGTCTCTAATGTGGTTCATACTGAGCCCAAAAATGCTCATACCTTCCAAGAAATAAGTGCAAGACATTTAGTACAATCAATGGTTTATGGGTTTACAAGCATATTACAGTAGGCATATCTTAAGCCTGTTGCTGACATACACATATAAGGTGATAGGATGAATTGATATGCATTCCTATTAATTTTTCTGAAGTGTTTTAATTATGGAACCTATATGTATGCCATCATGTAAGGACTATAGCCTCCAGTGATGCCAAACAAACACATACAGTTGTATAAGCAGCCGTACAACATGCCTTAAATGCTTGGAAAGTCACCAGCTGTGAGGACAGCCTAACTATGCCTCTGTATTATCCATATAATGAGTACTTCACTGCAGTTATCATGGCAAGTGTACAAATCATGACGTGAAATACATTAACATTTCACACATCTGTTCTGAAACAGGATCAGAATCATACATTTTTTTGTATGTTAATATTCTTTATTTGCATGAACGTTGGCTTGGAGTAACATAGACTTCTATTAATTCCCTTTCAAAGTTCAAAACTTCAAAATATAATTACACATGTACTAATATTTTGCAATCAGTCACGCAAATGAGCTTGTCAGTGGTGCACTTCAGGAAGCAAGTTTGACAAAAATAAAGTAATGTCAGCGCTTGTATTACTTCTGAATGTTGTACTCAAGATATGATGAGTTCACTCTGATGCTGTGGTAACACTTCATTGTGTACATTTATGCCTGCTTTCCAACACATTAGATTTGCAAGTGATGTACAATGATGTGGAACCTATACACATGTAGTTGCTGAGTGGTATTAAGTAGTATACATTCATATGTTGGACCTGTATGTTCGTAAATTACACAGCACATTGTCCGAACATAAGGAAATTTGAAAATGACAAAAAACAAATGATTGTGATTTGCATGCAATCATCCTGAACTCGATACTCAGGAATGCTTGGTTGTCAGTCCACTGTTTCATAAGTATGATTATCATACTGCACAATACCGTGAAACAGCATCATACCACAAAGACTACCACAGTGTAAATAAATGACAGGATAAATAAGTTATCTGAGCAGCATGTAATTACCTCTGATCAACACATTTCTGTTTGTTCTCCTTGGTAAAATACATTTCTTAATCAACCAAACCTGTAATCTATGTTATCTTCTCTGCAAAACTCTGATGTGGTAATCCTTACAAATGTGTTGTATTTCACATTTAAAGTCAGACTTCTCCTGCAGCACTGATAGTTGATACAATGTACTCCTGTGGTGGTAGTTATTGATACAATGTAGTTTTTTCTGTGTTGCCAGTAATTGATACAATGTACTGTAAATTGTGTAATTAGATAGGTAGGTGTTCAACTTTAGCAGTGACTAGTGTGAGTTTGTGTTTGTCTGAACTGCTATCGAAGATTGGATTCACACACACATATCTAATGTGAGCACTTCCACTTGTGAGAAACATTTAATACAGGGACTGCTCTTCCACAAATTTATTCTAGTTTTAGTGAATACATCTTCTGTGTAATACATTGATGAGGCCATCCTTCCAAATGTGCTCTATCTTACAGCTGTAATTATACTTTCCCTGTGGCAATTGTGGTTGATACGGTGTACTCTAGACTGTGTAACTAAATAGGTAGGTGGTTCAAATTCAAAAGTTTGAAACTAATTTGAGTGTATGTGTCTGCAATGTTGAATAGATATGGCTTCAACAGCATATTTGATTTGTATACTTCCACTCAGGAGTGACATTTACACTGGGAGAGGGTTCCTGCTATCAGTGTCATATCTTTTTACCCCAAGCAATTGTTCTGCTGCATAGACGTAGAAAGTGTCATCATTTCTAATGTTTTCTATGTCACAATTATTCTAAAACTTCTTCTTTGGTGGTTACAGATGATACTGTGTTCTTTAAATTGTATAACTATAAAGGTAGGTGGTTTGAATCTAGCAGTGAGTGCCTCTCTAGTGCTGGGAGTCATGACTTCATTCACCAATTTGATGTATAGCTTTACAGTGGATGTGGGTTCTCACACCCTTTCATTCCCTTTTAGCACATGTTTGTTTGTGTCTTTCGGCTTTTCCCGGTTAGGGGTCGCCACAGCAGAACTACGGTCCGCTAATGATTGGCAGTTGATTTTTATGTACCGGCTTGCCGGGCCTGATGCACAACCTTCAACGAAGGTACGCCCATTCACTCATGTCTCCACGCAGAAGGCGCTCTAGCTGAGAATCGAACCGGACAACATCTTACTGTGAGGCAACAATGCTACCGCAGCACCACCACAGCGGGTCCCTTTCAGCACATGTATTACCCTAAAAAACAATATTGATATCATCCTTTCAAATGTGCACTATCTCAAACAGCTATAATCAAACGTTTCATGTGGCCCTTGCAATTCACGCAATTCATGCAATGTCCTCTAGCGTGTGATTTTAAGTTAAGTAGTTGGTTCACATATAGACATTAATCCATAGACTCAGTGAGTGTGTGTCTATACATGTAAGTAGGAATGGTGTCACCCACAGATCTGATGTGTAGATGTATAGCCAGAGACAGCTTGTTCACAACTTTCTGTCCATTTTAACACAAACAACTGCTTTGCTAACACTGGTGAGATCATTTGTTGAAATGTGATTTATTTCACAGTTGTAGTAAGCATTCTCCTGTGACATCAGGAAAGGCATGATTTTGAATCTAGCATTCTCTAAATATTCTGAATGCATGTACTTCTACAGTCACAGGGATGACTAGATTTAGAGAATCGCACCACTCTTTCAATCAATTTAAAGCCACAGTTATGCCTTGCAGCATTATGATGATGTCATGCCTTCAAATGTACCCTTTCTCACTTTAGTCATAAGACTTCTCCTGTGGTGCATGCAATCAGTAAAATATCCTGCAGATTGAGTAGTTAGATAGGTAGATGTTCAAAATCCTGCAGTGACTGAGTAGTATGACTGTGTATGACTATAGTACTCGGGATGAATGAAATCCACCACAGTTGTCATGTATACAATTATGGTGGGAGAGGGATCTTCCATTTGTTTTAGCCCATCCAACTGTTTTGCACTATGGTAACGATGTCATAGTAGTATGAGTGTGTATGACTATAGTACTTGGGATAGATCCTGGACTTGCAGCAGTTTAAAAAGAAGGAACAAAATAATGTTTGCATAGTGACATGACACAGTGGCACAGACAGCATTGCATCCGTTTATTTATATTGTTTTAGTTGCAACAAAGGACTTTCAACATATTGAGAACCTCATGCCTGTCAAATAGGTGCTATGTGATTCTTGTGGTTAGAACTGTCTTGAGGCACATGCAGATAATGTTGACTTCTACAGCATATGAACCCAGATAGGCAGTGGTACTACTATGGGAATATATGTGTACAAAACAATATGGACAGAAAAGACTGGCTTACACAAAAAACAGTGGTATAGCTAAATCACAGTTGTGTGAACAGTAGCATTGTTGCATCATTTTGATCCTTCAGAATAATTTGTATTGGATAATTAACCATCAAAAGCCTTTCTTAGTCCACACCTTGATTTGTGATACCCTGCATTACTATTTTCTGTGGCAGACATTATTATTACACAGCTCTGTAGAGTGTGGATCATGACAGGCAGGGGTTTGAATCTAGTAAGACCTGTCTATCAGATAATTATAACAGACAGGAGTGTCTTAGCCAAAGTCTGGAGATCTGGCAAAGTAAGAGGGCTGCTTTTTAGGTCTCAGACACCTTTTATGTGTATTCTTCATGACAAATCATAAATACTTATTTCTGTGGCATCAGTGGTTGATACACTTCTCTCTGCAGTCTTTTCTCAGCCTGAGTTAGTATCTGGCAAGTTTTTATAATGGTCACTGGCATTATTTAGTTCCCCAAGAATGCTGATCTATTTTACATGACTTAATGCAAACATTTACTTTTTTCACAATATAGAGCCTCAAAGGAAATGAGGCCATATTTATCATTTCTTGATGTGTGCCATGATGCACAGTCATCACAAGGGGTGAATGTTATGATACTTTCTTATGGTGTTGTGTTGTATGGTAGATGTTATTGTAATTCTTACTGTATTTCCTTATGAACATGCCCAGTATAATGATATAGAAGATGCATGCTGTTTAGCATAAATAACATTAAGTAATCAATCTCCTGAAATAGTTTTTGTCCTTTGTTCTTCTCTGCCCAAAAGTAACAGATTTATCTTCTGAAAGACTGGTTTTCCCCATGTCCATGCAATGCATTTATTGAGCTATGGGTGGAGGAAAACTTCTTTTGTCACAGGCCAATGTACTGTTGGTATTTGTGCAATGTAAATTTTCAGCAGGTCACTTGGTGATACTCATTAATGTTTCACTTGGGTGTGACTAAATTACTGTAATGTCATACAGGTATTACTCATGCATATCAAGTCTTACTTCAGGGTATGCATGAGTACATGTATATGTGATCACACCTATTTGCAAAATGTTCCTGATCTTTGCAAATTGATTCATGGTACAACATGATGCTATATAGCATTCACATGTCTACTTTGATAGACTTTTTTCATTTCAACACATATGATGTACCATTTACAGCAGGAAGGACATGCATTATATAATTGATTATACTTCCACAATGCATCATATTCAAATAATTTTAGCCTGATAGTTGATACATTCCCCCGTAGCTGATGTCATTAAATTGCACTGCTGGCATGTAATTTGGTTTGAGCTAAATCATGTCTGAGCTCCCAATTCATATGTGTTATAGACATCCATATATTCCAATGCATAATGATATATATAATGACATACCTACACACCTAACCCAGTTGTCAACAGACTCAGTACACATGAGTTTTATCCTGATTTATATGCACGTAAATATATGTCACATGAGTATAGCTCTCATTGTCCAAATACAAACATCTCACATCTGCTATAGTTAGACAGCTGTAAGTGTGTGTAAAGAAGATCATTATTACATTGCTATGCTTGTCAAATTGACAGATCTGTGTGTGTGTGTGTGTGTGTGTGTGTGTGTGTGTGTGTGTGTGTGTGTGTGTGTGTGTGTGTGTGTGTGTGTGTGTGTGTGTGTGATGTCCTAGATTTCACTACATACATCATCACAGCATGTATTATGAACAGTCACAAACATTCTACCATTCATAACATGCAGGTAGCTGCCACAAATGCTTTTTTCATCAAATTAATACTATTATTGCAATGATTTCATAGGTGTCCATGTTTCTTTTTAGTATTTCCACTTCATTACAGGTGTGTACACTCCCGTTACAACATCATTATTGTTTCCTTCATACACATAGGGCACTGGAAGGATTACGATTCTGTAACCTGTATGTATGATTGTTTTAATATCAGTCGTGGATATAAATAATTTCCTTTGATTACTCATACAGTATACATCACGATAGCAGAGCAGATAGAGAGTAATCTACAACAGCGGTGTAGATAGGCACTCACAATATACTGATGTGTGTACAACATTTTCTGAGCATTTCTCAGGAAATGTTTATGTTATTTTAGTTTAGTTTAGTTTGAACTTGTTAAGTGGGGTACAGTACTAATCCAACTGGACCGATTTCAGACTCAGCCCAGGATATATATATGTACAAATGTACAGTAGACAGCCCAGGATATATATGTAGAAATGTATAGTAGACAGCCCAGGATATATATGTACAAATGTGTAGTAGAAAACTTACAGTACAGGCTATCTGTATAAACTATTGAATATATATACTCATATATGACATGTTTTGCAAAGGCAATTTTAACTTTACATTAGCTTTAAATATGGTTACTATTGCAAAAAAAAGACAATATCAAGTTCTTTTCTGAAGTGCTTAAGACAACAGCTTTAGATTTGATTATATTTTACATGATAGGTGGGGACAACAGCATAATGTTTGTTATAACATATAACTTCCTAGATACACAACTGATGTGCAGTTATCCTGTGATGTATTTACTTTCCCTGCCAACTGTTATCTCACCTTTGCAATGCAAATTCATTTTACATGTATCACATTTATTCCTTTTAGTGGATTGTAGCTGTGTCCCCCCTCACATCTTTTTGACAACATTACCTTTTTATTGTGTAGATTTGTCCATTACTACCTTAGCTATCAATAATGTTAATGTTTGTTCTTTGTATACTTATCTACTTACATGTAAATAACTGTTTCTCATTAAGCTTCACCTGCCTTTTAGTCATGTTCTTCAAATTGCCCTTGCCTTGTATTGTGCTGCCTGCACATGCTCGCTTAATGGGGCTCATTGTATATTCAAACTATTGTTGATTTGCGGTACTTGACCTCTGTGCAGTTCAGTGTGGCCACTAGCAGGTGTTCACAAACAGTGAGTGGGCCTGAGTTATGATACTTTCTTATGGTTTTATGTTGGGTAGTTGATGTTATTGTAGTTTTCAGTCTACTTTCTTATAAGCCTTGATTCATAGCTTGCATATTCGATGAGCTATGCTGCTCATCATGCTAAGATGAATGAAACATGCATGCTTAGAGCAACGTGTGCACACATGTTAATGCACCCTTGCAATCATTTTTAATGTAAATAAACGTAACATCATGACACTTGGTACATTGACTAAAATTATATTTCCAATGTAAGTGGATGCATCTTTTAAAAATGACATGATTGTTAAAAATCTATGAAAGTATGAGACAACAATCTAAATGTTGATTGTATATCTGTTATAGTTCAAAAAGCATGTAATGTAGGCTATATATTTTAAAATCAATGTCTAACCACTTCAAAATGAGTTTTGTCACTCTTTATACCTTACTGATTTATCTCATTATTGTATATAATGCTACCTTTTGAAGCCTTCAGACAAACAAAGCAGCTTAAAAAGATGAAATTATTCCTCCTTATTAGAGAAAAGATACACGTGAAAAGACTTGAACTACTCAGAGTAGCTTCTGGCATGTTCTTTGAATTATTTTTTAAGTTATTTAGAGGCGACCTCTGTCTTGTCTATAGTGGCATGACTGAGTCAGTTGTACTTGCAAGATTATGCTTGAAACGCATCATTGGCAGATAAACATCAGTTTCAGGAACCCCGTACTAAAATACATATATCAGTAACTGAAAAAATAGTGATAGATACATACAGAGTTGGATCATGGTCAAATGGGGACCTAGGCAAGTTAGTGAAGTGGAGCCCCCAAGCCATACCAATATTTTATAATTTGTCTGTTTCTCCCAAATTACCATATGACCCTGTTCAAACCTGTTAGTGTGAATATTATTTTTTTCTTCACTGTAAAAATGATCACATATATTTTGATTTAATTTAAAACTTTTATTTCAAATTATAAAGCGAAAATATTGACATCTGTTTGCTAAACAGAATAAAAAAATCTCTCACTAAAACAGACTTAGTATGAGCAACAGTAAAACATCTTTTCTTTTGAAAGTCACATTTATTGAAAGTGAATTTGGCAAGCTACTAAATGTGCTAGGATTCACAGTCAAAATAGTATATACTGAAACACTTTTTGAGAGGTGCAGGAACTTAAAAACAATCTCTGAGACTGAATAATGTCCACACTAAGTGTACATTAAGTGTACACCATCCTGAGTGAACAGACAATGCAAGCATAACTCACACCTTTTTCGTACTAATTTTAGTTTTCCTACTGATTTTCTTGGTGCCTTAAATAAAAAAAGGGGATTCATATAGGTTATCATAAATTTTAGACTCTGTGTACACTTAGTGTAATCTTTCTGAGTGACTAGAAAGCACAACAAATGTGGTAGGGATGTTCTTGAATGCAGATTGCTTACATTAGTGTAGGCATTAATGAATCTGGCTTAACTTGTAACATATTTTCTAAAAGCCTGGGACAATCTATTGGACAGAACTGCCTTTTTTCATGATCAGACAATGAGCACTGTCTGAAGAAATGACTTGGTTAGAGACACACAATATAAAATAGAAGTCTGAGGGAATCAAACATTTTACTGCAGAAAGCAGCTCATTAACAGCTCATAACCTTACTTATCTCCTTAATGGCTCTTGTAGACCAACACAGTGCATTTCACACCTATGTGCCTAACAACAACAAGTTAAATTAAAAAGTATATTCAGAGTTAACATATCAACTTTAAATATGTAGATTTCATGTTCTCCAATTTATTCACAACCAAATAATAAACACACCAGAAACAGTCAAGAAAATAAGACCAGTAAGGATTGTACCAAAAGAAAATGGTTCATATGATGATGCTCATGTTTACTATGATTAATTCTTTAATTTATACCATAACTACTCTGGGATGTGCACACACACACACACACACACACACACACACACACACACACACACACACACACACACAAATGCAGCCATTGCAGACTCTTTTTATGGCTGTATATACCTCAGAAGTTTGCTTGTAATCAAATGAGTGATGAAGTAGACTAGAAATTTACTTTGGTTCAAAGCTATAAGAACCATGAAGTAAAACCTAACGTAGGGCCATGCTCTCCCAACTTCAGACCATAAGTATGAGGAAAAGTCTGCAACAGTTGAGAATTATGCCTTCCTCCAACACATGCTAGTACACATACATACACACACATGCAACCAATTACAGCCACTTATAAGACTGTTCACTTCAGATATCTGGCCAAAATAAAGTGAGTAAATACAAAAAACAATGGCCCAGAATTGTATCTCAACTTGCTGCTGTCAGAACCATACTGTGTAACCCACTTCAGCTCCACCCCTCTCAACTTCTTTGTTCAAGAATTAGAGGCAAAAACCAATACACAGGAGCATATTTCAAATATTTCTGTTATAGACTTAGAAGTTTGCTAGATTAGCAATAATTTTTGAAGAATACACAGTCTGAGGGTCACATGCCTATCATTATTTAGTTTTTTTATACAATAAATAAGTTTTATATTTTATTCCATCGTGGTGGTTTCTACCTGGTTGTTTTGCTGGATTATTTAGTAACTGTAATCCAGAGCAATTTGTCAGAAAGCCATACTAGGAAGAGACCCATATACTCCTTAGTTGCTTTGCTCAAGAATTCTGGACAAAGCCAAAGGTAATGGGGTACAAATGCCCAATAAGGGACAATTTGCTTTATTTTATTAATGTTATCTATTTGTTAACTTGGTAAATCCACTGAATAAAGCTTTCCTTTTCAGGGGCAACCCCAGGTGTACTCTCTGGTAAAGTGACTTCCTCAAAGTCACACAGTAGGCAAATACAGATTGAAGGGAATAAAACCCCATGATTTTAACTAAAGGAAGTACTGTAATTCACTTTAAAAAGTTAACGGAAAAGCAAATATACTATAGACATGCATTTTTGAGCAGAACTTTGAAACTCAATTACTGACATTAATGACTGACTGTAATCTACAGTGATTTACAGAAAACAATAAAAAAGTTTTACAAGTGATAGCAAAAATATGAGGAAGTATCGGAAACATTCCGCAAAATTCAGGGACAGATCATAGGATCATAGAAGGTTACTAGGTTAACAGCCCCAGGGCCCTTACAAGCCTGGACAAGTTCAAAACATGTTCCCAAGAGGGTCTGGTTCAAGCAGACACTAAAGTCCTACTGACCCTTCCAAGAGAGGCAAACAATTAGAACTCCTGAGGTGAGTTTCTGGTTACCCATACAATTGTCCAACTTATGCTTAAATAGTGCTAATGAGGGGGTTTGTTTAGCATGAATAGGAAGCTTGTTCCAATGGTGGGGCAACCTCAGTGAGACAAATCTCTGTCTCTAGCAAGTTTTGTTGATATCACATACCAGGTTAAGGAACTTTGAGCTAGTTAAACATATGCCATTTGACATGCAAATGTGCAGCAAGTCCATTAAGACTGAGTCAGAGCTTGCCCTATATGCAAGGCACAGGTCATCTCTTAGCAGTCTGTACAGCACAGAGTAAAGTGGCAATGATTTCAGTCTGTCCACATAATACAGATCCTGAAGACCCTGAATTTTCTTTGTAAGGAACCTTTGTGGTCTTTACAATTTCTGCATGTGTTTGGAAAGGGAGCATTATACTCTATTATTAGCTTGATGAGGATCGAACCTCTTTTTTTTCTGGAGGCAATGTCTTTACTTATGAGATGAGTGACATAAAATGCCCTTCTTACCACTGTGGAGACATGGTGATTGAAGTTAAGGTCGCTGTCGACCTGTGTGCCCAGTTCTCTCACCACTGACACTGTGCTTATGGTATTGCTATTGATATGGTAGTTTGCAGAAACTTCACCTTTGATGAAGGGGGTGATAATGCATTTTTTTGCATTAAGTTTAAGACCATGACTTTGGCACCAGTAATTAGTCTGGGTAGGACCTTTTGGGGTTTCAATGATGACTCAATTTGCAGTCATCAGCAAACTTTGTCAGCCACAGTGCTTTAGTTTTAGCCTGTACTTCAGAGAAGTACATTTTGAACAGTAGTGGTCCCGTAATCGATCCCTGTGGAACACCCCTGTTTATGGGTTTTCTGGAGGAGGTGGAGTCCCCTATTTTGATTTTGAACGTATGAGTTCTGTCAGTGAGACATTTTGCAACCCAGCTGGATAAGTTTATCAATGATGCCTGAGTGGGAGATTGCATCAAAGGCCTTGGCTAAGTCTAGGTAGGCTGTATCCACAGATTTCCCTGATAGATGAGAGGTAGACAACTGTAATTATTTAAAAAGTTAAAAGAGTAACAGGTTTTACATTAACATGCATTTTTTGAAAAATAAGACCTATGAAACTACTAATGTCTGGAATTGACTCATGGTAAAATCATTAGCTATTTGCCAGAAGAAAAAAAATGAAATAAAATAAACGGTTTGCATGGAATTGCAAAAATATGAGGCAACATCAGAAGCATTCTGCAAAATTGATTCTAGAAGAGAGGAGGGTTTTTGTACCAATGTGTATTTTCTGAACAAGGACTATGAACATCTAATGAATGGCATTCCTCACTGACTAGTTCTAAGTGCGTTACCAGATGAAGCAGTTTGCAAAGATCAGGAACATCCTGCAAACAGGGGTGATCACATATACATGTATACATACATGCATGCACATGCACTGGCAAACTCATGCACAAGCATACTTGGAAGTAAATTCTTGCACATGCACAAATCATGATATACTAGATAGTAATTACTTACCAGAACCATGAATGCTAAGTATGGCAATATCTTCACAATATCATCAATTCCAAAAGACGGACCCGCAGTGGTGGTGCTGCGGTAGCGTTGTCACCTCACAGTAAGATGCTGTCCGGTTCGATTCTCAGCTAGAGTGTCTTCTACGTGGAGACATGCATGAATGGGCATACCTTCTTTGAAGGTTGTGCATCAGGGCTGGTAACTCGGCACATAAAAATCAACTACCAATCATTAGCGGACCGGAGTTCTGCTGTGGCGACCCCTAACCGGGAAAAGCCGAAAGACACAACAACATCAGCAATTCCAAAAGACCATGCTACTGTAAGATAGGAGACGTGCCTGTTATTGGTCCATTTTGAAAGTGACAAGCTTCAGGAAGTCTCTCTCTCTCTCTCTCCCACTCTTTTTCTCTTGCATTGGCTTTACATTTGAGCTCCTACTCAGTCAGACATTCCTGTAATCAAACGTCAATAAATAAATAAATATAATTCATTATTTTGGAGAACCCCTGTCTATACACTAATTGTGTTTACATGTGAAAGAAATAATTTTTGTGTACAGGTCTTGCAAGAAAATATTTATTTATTAAAATGCAAATATGAGAAAATGTAAGAAGAATAAATAAGACATATGAATTATCTGTTTGGCAGTATATATAGCATCTTGTAGCTCATCTGGGTTGGGAGGGTGGCCTAATGGTTAAGGTGTTTGCCTTACAAACACAAGGTGCAGGGTTTGAGTCTCACAAGGGATAATTGGCTAGGCTTACAATGGCCCGCAAGGGCAGTTAGCTTAGTACTTATCTATGAATCTATGAATCTCACTTTCAGTTCCCCCTCTTCTATATTCTCTCCTGACCCCTTATGAAGTTGTATACAAGCCTATAGGTACCACTGTTAAATGTGTGCCGTCCCTCCCTTCCAGTCTGATACTTTATATTTTATTCCCCTGCCTTCATCTGAAAGATCTTACCTATGAATAAATATTTTGTTCTGTATTGGTCTTTTAATGTTTATGCTACACTCCCTGGATCGTCTCAGTTACCTTTGCCTTTTGTTGTCTATTTTCTAACAGTCTCTTATCCCTTCTGAGTTACAGATACCAGGATTGCACACAATCCACAAATCTTGCCTAGCTACTGATCTGTACAAGGAAAACAATGTCACTGCTACTTTGCAGTTTCCCTGTACAGCACTCTCCAGTATCTTGCTACAGCTTGCAGTCTCATGTTTGCAGTGCAATGAAGAGAATTGTTACATTCCTCTACTTTGCATTCGTGACGCAAACCAGATATACAGCTTTCATATTATAGTACCTTTCTGTATCCTTTAACATTAAGTGCATTATGCTGTCCATGTCATTTTCCCCTTGATGCATTGTTTTCTGTTCTTGCTGTGTTGTACGTTTATCCAGTTCTTTCAGTGTCACCATGCACCACCTTCACTTTGGGTTCTGAAGCAGTCTCATTTTACTTTGGTGCATGGGATATTTCATGTCAGCAGTATGTAACCTGAATGGCACCATTCAATGCAGAGATGTGTTTGGTACTGTATTTGCACAACTCTCTGGCCTGAGAACTGCCCCGCACACATAAAACACACATACAGTAGTGGAACTCACACAAATGCACTCACATGTACCCGTATCACATGAGTGTGTGCCTACACATACATGTATTAACAAGTTGGAGTCCCCAGCTTTAAAACAGTCTGTTGGTGCTATTATCATTTATGACAATATGAATGCACTCCCTCTGCCAGGCAATTGTATGTGAAATTAGCAATGTATCTCTCCAGATGCAGACATTATCCAACTAGCACAGTAGCCTCCAGCCAACCATTGTCTTAAAGCAATATTGTCTCTGAACTAAATAATAAAAACAAAAAATACATTGCAGAATAATTTTTTTTCAGTCACAGAAAGTCACTTTGGGAGTAATTTCTGTTTTGATTATAATTTTAGTTTAACTCTGTGGATGTGACTCTAGATTGTTTTATTCTCCAATCTAAACAAATGTCCCGTGACTATATATAGTCTGTATACAACCAGGGGTGTAGCTAGGATTTTCAAATTTGTACTGACAGCTCTCAAACCCCCTCCCCAGCCAAGCTACGGCCATTCTCATAATTCACGGTTCGCTCTTTTAGTGTCGATGAAGAGGCATTCGCTGTAATGCCTCTTCAGTAATACAATATAAATTCACTCAACTCGGTTCCTTGAATTGAAAATTAACTTGAAATGTCAGTTCTTTGAAAAATGCAGCATGGTAGTTGGGGTAGAGACTTTATGCTTTTGTTTTCTGTAACTAAGGTACAGGTTTTGAGCTTGAGTAAATTACTAACCACCTGCTACCACTAACTAGGATGTTTCATTCACACACACACATACCCCTACCTACCTCTTAGTGCAAGAAATATGGACAAAGCCTAAAATAAACGGGGACAGATATTAAATAATGTTCTCGTGAACTTAGAAAGTTGCTAGAATAACAGGATTTGTGCTAGTATGAATTTTTCTAAAGGACATGAAGTCTGAAGCTCAAATGTCTGTCATTATTTAGTAACTTCAGCCTTCAACGATTTGCTAGAAAATCACAAAATTTATGAGGAACAGACAAAAAATATGGGGCAAAAATCTGGACATTCTGCAAAATTTGGACAGTTGAGAGGTATGCTACCAACCACACACACAAACACACAACCTCTCAACCTCTTACAGCAACAAACTCATAAATAAAACTGAAGCAAAGGCCCAAAAATAAGGACATTTTTTTTTAAAATATTGCTCTTATAAACTTAGAAAGATAATAGAATAGTAGTAGGTCTTGCATCAGTACGTATTTTCTGAAAAGTATGAAATCTGAAACTGAAATGTCTGCATTATTTTCTAACTTCAGTCTTTAACAATTTGCCACTAATTTGCCAGAAAACTGAAATTTTATGAAAAACGGACCAAAAATGTGATGCAAAAATATAAAATTGCCAGACAATACAGCTGGGAACCTGTCAAAGGAGGGACACCATTTTAATATGAGCACAGTTAACTTAGAGCAGCTGACAAAATTAGAGAATCTACATGCATTTCTGAAATAAAAGTAATGTATAACTCTGATCATTACAGTTATTTATAAAAGTAAAGTAAACCCTCTATGTTTTCTTCCAAAATTGCTATTTTGTGGAGGGATCATTAGGGGAAGAGCAACAGTTTGAGCCCAAATTAGGGACAGTTGAGGTTTGGCTATGCCTAATTCTATAAAGCAATTTGCATGTACTTCTAAACCTGTTAATGCAATAAATCTGGACAAGGCCAAATATATTGAGGGAACATATAAACAGTACTAAAAATTGCTCTTGTATAAACTGGGACAGTTGATAGAACAGGTCTTATTTTAGCATGCATTTTTCTGAAGGTTATAAAGTCTGAAACTAGTGTGTCATTATTTAGTGACTTAATTCCTAAATCATTTGCCAGAAAACCACAAATTGAGGAACAAACCAAAAATAAGAAGCAAAAAATCTATTCATTCTTTGAAAATCTGGACAGTTGGGAGGTATAGTTCAGCTGGGGCTGTCTAAGTTTGCCGCCCTTCCCCCTCACAAAACCATGGTCGAATGGAGCCTCCCCCTGCAGCCATTCCAATGATCCATTACTTTGCTATTTCACTCCATTTACCATAAACACTAATGTGCATACTGATTTACTTCTATGATGATTTGAACTTCATTTGAAAGTTTTATTTTGCATTTTACAGCACAAACACCAAGACATCTGCTAAACAAGCTTGGCATTAAAACTTCTCTGCCCTTGAAACTCACATTCATTGAAACATTAAAACCCACATTCAAAGAAAAATACATTTTACCTGTGGCAGATAAAAATTAATTCTGGGCTGCTTTTAAATCATAGGCCCCTTGCATATGAAACATACATGTGCTCTTTGATACACCTTCCTATTGCTTTGAACATTTTTCCAGTAAACAATGAAACAAAACTGCCCAATTTTGCCCAACTGCCCAGGAAACACTAACTGGGGGTAGATTGAATCTTCTTATGTGTGGTGAGCTGCTTGGCAACATAATTGTAGTAAGCATGACAAACTGGCTGTTTGCAGTAACAAATGATAAAAACATCATGAATGCTTTGGCCTTAAACATGGGATGGAATAATATTACACATATCTGGAAAACATAGGCATGAAGCAGTTTTCTCTAAAGGAGAAGTTTTTTTTGATAACAGGAAGTGTAGCTGCATCTAAACTCAAAAATCTGGCATGCTATCAAGAGGTGTTGGGTTAATCTGATCTGAAGTATACATATAGATAAGAAAGGTTGAAATTTCTCAAAGATCAGCATGGATGCACAATGAAATGCTCTTTGGGACTTGAACTCATTTTCTTAGACATAAAATAACAAATCTGGAATAAATCATCATAAAAGAGGCTGAAAGGAACTTTGCAAATACTATGTTCACAGTCGGTAACCAGACTTTAGACTGAAATTGGAGTTTGAAGTCAACAAACCATGTAGTACATAAGGAGAGTACAGAAAATCTGAAAGAAACAGAAATAATTTTAAAAAGAACAAAATGTTAGTTGGTCAAGAAGATATGGGTATCATTCACCAATAAAATCATCAAAATACTTACTAACATAATTTTGAAATGCGTTCTGTTGGGAAATATCTAACTTCATATGATGAGTTCAAATAAACTGACTAGTTTAATAAAGCAGAGTTATCTGGAAAACCTTCCCAGTCCAGTAGCTGCTGCTTTAGCCTCCAGACTAAGAACAATAATGATAAAAGAGAATGACACAAACAGAACCATGAGCACCACAGTAGTACAGCAGTTAGCAACACTGATTCATAGGTCTCGGCACCTATGTTTCTTCCTAGCTGGATATCTTCTTATCATTGAGTACAAGACAATCTTTAAGGATTGCACTTCTAAGAATTGTTTTGGAGATGTCATCAAATGAAAGAGAGCAGAATATCCACTGAGAATCAGAACACTCTTTATCATTTATGCAGATAGACAATAATCAAAATACTGGACAAGATCTTTGTGTGCCCTATGTTTGGTTTGCAGTATTAAAAATGAATATTCGCCGAAAAATGCATACACACACACACACACACACACACACACACATACTCTATATTACTCACCAACCCTTGGGTCTTATGAAGTGACGAATCCCAAACGCTTCCCGCTCGACCAACATAAGGAATCCTCCTTCCCGCTCGACCAACATAATGAATCCTCCTTCCCGCTCGACCAACATAATGAATCCTCCTTCCCGCTCGACCAATATAACGAATCCTCCTTCCCGCTCGACCAACATAACGAATCCTCCTTCCCGCTCGGAAAGCATTTGAACTGTCCGGTCGGCCGGAAATACATGTGCGCTGAGCTCCATTCCGACTGGCTGCCCTCATGAGCTGACATCATCGTGCAGTAAAGCGCGAAAAAGTGAAAATTTAAAATGCTACCCCCCTTCTACATAACTTGTACTGAAATCAGTACAGTGCGTATACCTCCCGACGTCCCTGTATACAACTGCAGACAGGAAACTGAACAAGAAGAATGATGAGAGAAGTGGGCTTAAAAAGGTACTATCATATTAATCTATTTAAAGGAGAAAAACAGCATTTTCTCCAAAGTAAGATGCAGTAAAACCGATAGCACTCTCTGTAAGATCACTGTAAAAACTTAACAGTAGTCCACACACACATCTGTCCACACTCACAATAAATACCCCAGATACACAAGTGGTGCAATAACGTTCTTGCAGGAACGACATGCCAATCAGACAAGTGTGATGTCACAGTATGAATTTATAGTGAAATATTCAGTAAAATGAGGCAAAATACAGTGACACCTTTAGAATGCTATAGTAAATTGTAGAGATCTAGAATTATTTACCATATGTGGTATGAGTCATATGATAGGTATCAGTTGCAGTTAAGTATAAATGGAAAAATAGTAGTCTTTCTATACCAGATAATGTATTAGCTATGCAGCATGTACCAAGCTGTATTTATAGGTTCATAGGTTCATAGGTAGGTACTAGGCTATTGGCCCTAGGGCCTATATAAACCTAGCTGAAGATACCCTGGCTTTCGCCACCCAAGAAAATTATTTTCCTGTGCCACTGTTGAGCAGAGCCACAGAAGTGATCCCCGGGGTGAATTTCCTATCTCCCATCCAATCATCAAGATTTTTCTTGAACAGTGCTAATGAGGAGCTTTGTTTGATATAGATAGGTAGTTTGTTCCAGAGTATGGGAAGTCTCTGGGACAGGAATCTATCCCTCCAGCATGTTCTGTTTATTGTGGTAACGAGGTTTAGGTCCCTAGAGCATGTAGCTCGTAGGGATTGGGATTTCTTTAAGTGAGCATATCTAAAAGCTCTGGGTTTGACATAGCTTTGTGTCCTAGGCAGAGATCGTCTCTGAGCAGGCGATATGCAACGGAGTAAAACTGCAGTTTTTTGAGACGGTCTGCATAGGGCATTTCTTTGAGGCCGATAATCCTCTTTGTGAGGTATTTCTGTGGCCTTTCCAGTTGTTGTAGATGTCTTGTGAGGTACATACCAAAAGGGGCATTGTACTCTATAATGGGTTTAATGAGTGACGAGTAGAGGGGGAACAATGACCTCTTTTTTCCTGGATGAGAAACCTTTTGAGATGAGGTGTGCCACATAGAAGTATTTCCTGACTACTGTGGCGATGTGATTATCAAAGGAGAGACTACTGTCCACCTGTGTCCCAAGGTGTCTTATCACACTTTCAGTGTTAAGTAGACTACCACCTATGTGGTAGTTCATGGGTACTGAGTTTTTACCAAAAGGAATGACAATGCACTTTTTGGCATTGAGCTTGAGGCCATGGCTTTGACACCAGGCATCTGTCTCAGCAAGGCCCTTTTGTAGGATGTCCACATCTTTTGGAGTTTTGATTATGGCTCCTAGTTTGCAGTCATCTGCGAACTTCGTTAGACAAAGACCTTCTGTGTTGGCCTGTACTTCAGAGAAGTACATACCAAACAGGAGAGGACCCAGGACTGAACCCTGTGGTACTCCACTTGTCACTGGTCTGAAGCTGGATTTAGTGTCTGCTACTTTCACAGTGTGGGTTCTGTCAGTGAGCCAGTTGGCAACCCATCTTGTGACATAGGGATTTATACCTAGTTTAGTGAGTTTATCTATAATTCCAGAGTGGGGGATGGTGTCAAAAGCCTTGGCGAGATCTAGATAGGCTGTGTGAACCACCTTACCCTCATCTACGGCTTTGCTGACTGCTTCAAAGAAGTCTATCAGGTTTAGGAGACATGATCTGCCTTTTACAAACCCGAAATGGGTGGGGTCCTGAGTTTGGAGATTACCAATGTCATTGTTTATAAGTTCCATGATGATACGCTCCATAGCCTTGCAGACCAGGCTCGTTAGGCTAATGGGGTGGTAGTTTCCGGGGTCTGTGGTGGCTCCCCCTTTGTGGAGTGGGATAACTGTCACTGTGCGGCACTCAGTGGGCACATAGCCTGAGGTGAGGCTATGATTGAACATGGTACTTAGGTGGGGTGCCAGTTTATTCTGTAATTCATGTAGAACACAGCCTGGGATGTCGTCAGGTCCCATGGATGCTGTGTTCTTGGCTTTGGATAGTGTGTTTTTTACCTGTTCAGCCGTGATTACAGGAACTTTGCATTCTTCTGGTATAGAGATGGGCCCTTTAGGGGATGACAGAGGGGTAAAGTTAGCACTGAACCTATCTGCCAGGATGTTGGCAATATCCGTTGGTTCTATATATTTAGTGCCATTGTGCTGTAACTCAGAGCAGATCTGAGTGTTGCCATTGAGATTCTTGACATAGCTATAGAATGCTTTGTGGTTGCCTTTAGAGTCAGGGGCGATTTTGTTTTCATAACTAGCTTTGGAGGATTTTATGAGGGATCTCAGCTTCGTACTGAAGCTGACCAGGGAGTTTCTCCAAGTATGGGATTTTACTCTTTTTTGCAACAGTTTCTTTCTTCTGTTGTAGAGTTTGTTTATGGCAGGGGACCACCAGATTGGCTTCCTTTTTTTGGAGGATAGCATCTTGGTTCTGTTAGGAATTGCACGATCCATGCACTCATGCAAGTGCTTATAAAGTGCATTTGTGTAGGATTCAGCAGTCATACTTCTATTGTCCGTCAGCATGGGTGTCGTGAAGTTTGCCACTTCTGTCTTAAGAAGCGTGAAGTTGGCTTTGGAGAAATTTTTTACTGTGGTTTTCCTAATGGGGGGTAGTGGTGGGGGAGGGATGTGGATGTCTAGGCTGACTAGTTTATGGTCAGATCTGACCAACGAGGAATTGACCACTGGTGTGGAGCACCGGTTGCCCATGTTGGTAATAACCAGGTCTAGGATATTGCTGCCCTTGGTGGGGGTGTGGATAAGTTGATCCATGGCATTGGAATTTATGAATTCCAGAAAACGTTGAGCACAAGAGTTGGTACATGAGTAGTTTTCCCAGTTAATGGTAGGGTAGTTGAAATCGCCCATTATTAGGGTGTTAGGTTGTACCCTAATATTTTCCAGTGTATTAAGAAATGAGGAGTGGGAATCCTGGGGCATGATGGGGGATCTGTAGCAAGCTACAATTTGGATTGCGGTCTTGCCCAGAGTTAGTTGCACTTGGATAATCTCGGATGCATTATGCTGAGCAACTAGCCTGGAGGTGTGGATATCCTTAATGAATATGGACACACCTCCACCTTTAGTGTTTCGGTCCAGGTTAGGTGGCCGAAAGGTGTGATATCAATTATAGCCTGGTAATGCAGGGGTACTCTCTGGAGCCTTGAACCAGGTCTCTGTCACTGCACAGATGTTGATGTTCTCCATTTTAAGGAGTGCCTCGAAAGAAAGCATTTTGAGGTTTAGACTTCTAGCATTGAGTAGCAATACCCTCAGATTCTTCTTGCCTGTACCTGTTAGGGTGGTGAATTTGTCATTTGAACCTTGCCTAAAAAAGGCACTATAGGGGTGGCTAGAGCCTTAGCCAGTATCCAGAATCCCAGAGGCGACAGGTGCAGGCCATCTCTGGCAAAGCATCGTGGCTTGTCGATCATGTCATCTCAGGCAGACAGATACTGGATCCCCTTAGAATGACACCAGAAGCTTAGCCAATTGTTGAAGTCAATCATTTTGTCCTTGTACTGTGGTATCATTCTGGGTGATGGCAGGATGCTCAGGACTAGGGTCATACCTGCCTGGGCTACAAGATCGGACAGCTCCTCCATGTCTCTTTTCATGTAGTCCAAGGAGGTACATCTCAGGTCATTCACAGCAACATGGACAATGACAGAGTCATATTTGTACTTGTTGTGGAGTGACCTGAGTGCATGCATTATGTGGCGGATCCTGCCACCCAACAGGCAGCTGACAGTAACTTTCTCCTCGTTTAGCCTGGTGAGTGGAACATCAGTGTGCCTGACTATAGAGCCACTTATGACTAGAGTGTTGGGTACGTTGTTATGCCTTATGGGCTGTGGTTGAGTGGCACACTGAGTTTGTGGGCTATGTGTCATTTGGGTTATGTTGGAGGGTGGAGGTTGCTTGTGTTTCTGCTTTGGAGGTCCCTGTTGCTTGGGCAGGTTTTTACTGAGAGCCTCCACAAATGTAGGTGTGTGTTTTGTGTTTCTATGTGTGTGTTTTGGTGGTGTAGGTTTTGAGGGACTATGTGCTGAGTGTGGTGTGGTGCAAGTGTTTACCTTCTCCTCTTGACTGTCTAGTCCAGTCTTGGGTGAAAAGAGCTTTGCTTCCAGTTTGGCTATATAAGTGCATCTCTCACAGGTTGTAGTGTTGTGTGGTAGGAGGAGAGGGTTGTCTGTGTACACGAGGCAATTAGTGCATTGCCCCAAGATGCCCAGATTCATCAGGTAGACAGGAGAAAACACCGGGGGCTGATCCTTAGACATGCCTGGATAGGTGCTTATTTGTTAAGTACTAGAAACTGTTTTCCTCTAGACAGTGAGGAAAGTTGAGTGCTGTAGTAATTTGTAGCTTATTTAGTGTTTACAATAAGTTCTGAACAAGTGCTATAATGTACCTAGAAAAAGAAAATGCTTGCTGTCCAAAATTGCATGATAGTTGTTCAACTAATCACTGATAGTTAAACTATTTCATATTCACATATAAAGTATATTCTCAATATTCATATTAACTAGGATAGTGTGTGTGTGTGTGGGGGGGGGGCAAAGATTATTCCTGTGTTGACACAAGCATTCATTTCATTACCAGGTGTTAAAAACGAGATACTGCCAGCCCAGCTAGCTGGCATTTTGTAAATAATTATATGTCATTTGTGAGTATTAATATGATGTATATAGAACTGTGACAAAAGGAGATACTGCCACATCAGCTAACTGGAATTTTAAAAGTGGTTGCATGTCATCTGTGAATGTCAGCATGCTTCATGTAAGATACTTGTGTTACACATGTATTAGAACTATATGTCATATTGTACAGACGTGCTGAAGAGATATTTTGTAAAGTACTGAGCAAAAATGTATATGCACTACTGTAACTGCTTAGATGTATATATTTTAACAGGGGGGGGACTGGAACACAAGAGATTAACTTGTAAAACTTTAGAAGAATAGTTGAAATTAAGTTACTTTATGGCTGGGCCATAAACAAAAGATGCTACCTCTCAGTTTTAGTGCAGTACCAGGCACAATGTCTAGAACTAGAAGATTTTTGTATTGTCTTGAAAGTGTGTATTGTTTTATGACTTCCCAGATCTGCCTTAGATCCAAGAATGGCCCCTGTTTATGTTTTTTTGCAGGTAGATGCTAAAATCAGTGGGGGTTTTCACCTGGGATAGAGTCAAATGACAAGAAGTGATGTCATTCTGCAAGCTATCACAAAAGTAATATTTGGGATATTAATTTAAGAACTCTCTTGAGAGAGAGAGAGAGATTGGGCATTCTTATATTTTGTCTTTGACCTGACAAGAACATCCACTCACCACATCTGCCTTTGTTGCTGTGTAAGTAAGTTAACTAGGGTACAATAATTTCTCTTAGATACAGTCAGGAATACAGTGAAGTATTGCTTAGATGTTTTCTTTATTTATTTGAAACTGCCCTGCAATATTCTTTTAAATATTTCCTGTGATTTTGAACTGATGTAATTGTGATTATATACTAAGTATTTTCTTGTTCTTTTATTATTTATAATTACATATATTTAAAACTTTCATTGTGGCTGATATTTGTGAGACATATTTAAAGTCTGAGAGTACTTGCAAATTTACTTGGTGACATGTTTTCTGTTCCTGTTTTCTCCATTTTCCTTGTTTGGTCAAGGGGTAGTTTCTTTACTCACTAGTGGGAGTAGGGAGTACTGAGCTGCCTGTTTGTCCTCAGAGGAGTGGTTTAAGGCAGTAACTTGTAGTTTATTGGCCATTTTGGGTAATTTCCTGTCTTTTCCAGCCCCCTGCTATAAAGCACGCTTTGGCGGGCTTTTCTGGCTATAGAGAACTCAGCACAGCTCCTCGTGGTGTCTAGCAGAGTTCCTAGAGCAGCAGAGACCAGAAAAGACAAACTTTCCAGATTCTAAGTATTTTTTTCCTGCATTTTCGACTTTTTAAGCCTTTCGATTGCTATTTCTGCCTGTTTTATTCTGCTATTACCTGTTTTTACTGTTTTTAATAGCTTGAATTGTTTGTTGCACTTGCTTGTTTAAGTTTTGCTTAAAAGTTAAACAACAGGCTAATACACTCAAGTGTACTAGCTTTTGATAGCATTTAGTCGAAAACACAGCATTTATTGTATTTTCTGCCTATCTGAAAAAAAACTTGAAAAAACCCAAAAAAATACTCTTGTTTTCCATACTTTCCTAATAGTTTGTTCCAGTGATCAGATTTTGCTGATCCCTGGGCTTTGTCTTGGTTCCTGTTTTCTCCATTTTCCTTGTTTGGTCAAGGGGTAGTTTCTTTACTCACTAGTGGGAGTAGGGAGTACTGAGCTGCCTGTTTGTCCTCAGAGGAGTGGTTTAAGGCAGTAACTTGTAGTTTATTGGCCATTTTGGGTCATTTCCTGTCTTTTCCAGCCCGGGCTTTTCTGGCTATAGAGAACTCAGCACAGCTCCTCGTGGTGTCCAGCAGAGTTCCTAGAGCAGCAGAGACCAGAAAAGACAAACTTTCCAGATTCTAAGTATTTTTTCTGCATTTTCGACTTTTTAAGCCTTTCGATTGCTATTTCTGCCTGTTTTATTCTGCTATTACCTGTTTTTACTGTTTTTAATAGCTTGAATTGTTTGTTGCACTTGCTTGTTTAAGTTTTGCTTAAAAGTTAAACAACAGGCTAATACACTCAAGTGTACTAGCTTTTGATAGCATTTAGTCGAAAAACACAGCATTTATTGTATTTTCTGCCTATCTGAAAAAAAACTTGAAAAAAAAAAAAATACTCTTGTTTTCCATACTTTCCTAATAGTTTGTTCCAGTGATCAGATTTTGCTGATCCCTGGGCTTTGTCTTGGTTCCTGTTTTCTCCATTTTCCTTGTTTGGTCAAGGGGTAGTTTCTTTACTCACTAGTGGGAGTAGGGAGTACTGAGCTGCCTGTTTGTCCTCAGAGGAGTGGTTTAAGGCAGTAACTTGTAGTTTATTAGCCATTTTGGGTCATTTCCTGTCTTTTCCAGCCCGGGCTTTTCTGGCTATAGAGAACTCAGCACAGCTCCTCGTGGTGACCAGCAGAGTTCCTAGAGCAGCAGAGACCAGAAAAGACAAACTTTCCAGATTCTAAGTATTTTTTTCTGCATTTTCGACTTTTTAAGCCTTTCGATTGCTATTTCTGCCTGTTTTATTCTGCTATTACCTGTTTTTACTGTTTTTAATAGCTTGAATTGTTTGTTGCACTTGCTTGTTTAAGTTTTGCTTAAAAGTTAAACAACAGGCTAATACACTCAAGTGTACTAGCTTTTGATAGCATTTAGTCGAAAAACACAGCATTTATTGTATTTTCTGCCTATCTGAAAAAAACTTGAAAAAACAAAAAAATACTCTTGTTTTCCATACTTTCCTAATAGTTTGTTCCAGTGATCAGATTTTGCTGATCCCTGGGCTTTGTCTTGGTTCCTGTTTTCTCCATTTTCCTTGTTTGGTCAAGGGGTAGTTTCTTTACTCACTAGTGGGAGTAGGGAGTACTGAGCTGCCTGTTTGTCCTCAGAGGAGTGGTTTAAGGCAGTAACTTGTAGTTTATTGGCCATTTTGGGTCATTTCCTGTCTTTTCCAGCCCGGGCTTTTCTGGCTATAGAGAACTCAGCACAGCTCCTCGTGGTGTCTAGCAGAGTTCCTAGAGCAGCAGAGACCAGAAAAGACAAACTTTCCAGATTCTAAGTATTTTTTCCTGCATTTTCGACTTTTTAAGCCTTTCAATTGCTATTTCTGCCTGTTTTATTCTGCTATTACCTGTTTTTACTGTTTTAATAGCTTGAATTGTTTGTTGCACTTGCTTGTTTAAGTTTTGCTTAAAAGTTAAACAACAGGCTAATACACTCAAGTGTACTAGCTTTTGATAGCATTTAGTCGAAAAACACAGCATTTATTGTATTTTCTGCCTATCTGAAAAAAACTTGAAAAAACAAAAAAAATACTCTTGTTTTCCATACTTTCCTAATAGTTTGTTCCAGTGATCAGATTTTGCTGATCCCTGGGCTTTGTCTTGGTTCCTGTTTTCTCCATTTTCCTTGTTTGGTCAAGGGGTAGTTTCTTTACTCACTAGTGGGAGTAGGGAGTACTGAGCTGCCTGTTTGCCCTCAGAGGAGTGGTTTAAGGCAGTAACTTGTAGTTTATTGGCCATTTTGGTCATTTCCTGTTTTTTCCAGCCGGGCTTTTCTGGCTATAGAGAACTCAGCACAGCTCCTCGTGGTGTCCAGCAGAGTTCCTAGAGCAGCAGAGACGAGAAAGACAAACTTTCCAGATTCTAAGTATTTTTTCTGCATTTTCGACTTTTAAGCCTTTCGATTGCTATTTCTGCCTGTTTTATTCTGCTATTACCTGTTTTACTGTTTTAATAGCTTGAATTGTTTGTTGCACTTGCTTGTTTAAGTTTTGCTTAAAAGTTAAACAACAGGCTAATACACTCAAGTGTACTAGCTTTTGATAGCATTTAGTCGAAAAACACAGCATTTATTGTATTTTCTGCCTATCTGAAAAAAACTTGAAAAAAACAAAAAAAATACTCTTGTTTTCCATACTTTCCTAATAGTTGTTCCAGTGATCAGATTTTGCTGATCCCTGGGCTTTGTCTTGGTTCCTGTTTTCTCCATTTTCCTTGTTTGGTCAAGGGGTAGTTTCTTTACTCACTAGTGGGAGTAGGGATTACTGAGCTGCCTGTTTGTCCTCAGAGGAGTGGTTTAAGGCAGTAACTTGTAGTTTATTAGCCATTTTGGGTCATTTCCTGTCTTTTCCAGCCCGGGCTTTTCTGGCTATAGTGAACTCAGCACAGCTCCTCGTGGTGTCCAGCAGAGTTCCTAGAGCAGCAGAGACGAGAAAAGACAAACTTTCCAGATTCTAAGTATTTTTTCTGCATTTTCGACTTTTTAAGCCTTTCGATTGCTATTTCTGCCTGTTTTATTCTGCTATTACCTGTTTTTACTGTTTTAATAGCTTGAATTGTTTATTGCACTTGCTTGTTTAAGTTTTGCTTAAAAGTTAAACAACAGGCTAATACACTCAAGTGTACTAGCTTTTGATAGCATTTAGTCGAAAAACACAGCATTTATTGTATTTTCTGCCTATCTGAAAAAAAACTTGAAAAAAACAAAAAAAATACTCTTGTTTTCCATACTTTCCTAATACTTGTTCCAGTGATCAGATTTTGCTGATCCCTGGGCTTTGTCTTGGTTCCTGTTTTCTCCATTTTCCTTGTTTGGTCAAGGGGTAGTTTCTTTACTCACTAGTGGGAGTAGGGAGTACTGAGCTGCCTGTTTGTCCTCAGAGGAGTGGTTTAAGGCAGTAACTTGTAGTTTATTGGCCATTTTGGGTCATTTCCTGTCTTTTCCAGCCCGGGCTTTTCTGGCTATAGAGAACTCAGCACAGCTCCTCGTGGTGTCTAGCAGAGTTCCTAGAGCAGCAGAGACCTAGAGAGACAAACTTTCCAGATTCTAAGTATTTTTTTCTGCATTTTCGACTTTTTAAGCCTTTCAATTGCTATTTCTGCCTGTTTTATTCTGCTATTACCTGTTTTTACTGTTTTTAATAGCTTGAATTGTTTGTTGCACTTGCTTGTTTAAGTTTTGCTTAAAAGTTAAACAACAGGCTAATACACTCAAGTGTACTAGCTTTTGATAGCATTTAGTCGAAAAACACAGCATTTATTGTATTTTCTGCCTATCTGAAAAAAAACTTGAAAAAAAAAAAAATACTCTTGTTTTCCATACTTTCCTAATAGTTTGTTCCAATGATCAGATTTTGCTGATCCCTGGGCTTTGTCTTGGTTCCTGTTTTCTCCATTTTCCTTGTTTGGTCAAGGGGTAGTTTCTTTACTCACTAGTGGGAGTAGGGAGTACTGAGCTGCCTGTTTGTCCTCAGAGGAGTGGTTTAAGGCAGTAACTTGTAGTTTATTGGCCATTTTGGGTCATTTCCTGTCTTTTCCAGCCGGGCTTTTCTGGCTATAGAGAACTCAGCACAGCTCCTCGTGGTGTCCAGCAGAGTTCCTAGAGCAGCAGAGACCAGAAAAGACAAACTTTCCAGATTCTAAGTATTTTTTCTGCATTTTCGACTTTTTAAGCCTTTCGATTGCTATTTCTGCCTGTTTTATTCTGCTATTACCTGTTTTTACTGTTTTTAATAGCTTGAATTGTTTGTTGCACTTGCTTGTTTAAGTTTTGCTTAAAAGTTAAACAACAGGCTAATACACTCAAGTGTACTAGCTTTTGATAGCATTTAGTCGAAAAACACAGCATTTATTGTATTTTCTGCCTATCTGAAAAAAAACTTGAAAAAACAAAAAAAAATACTCTTGTTTTCCATACTTTCCTAATAGTTTGTTCCAGTGATCAGATTTTGCTGATCCCTGGGCTTTGTCTTGGTTCCTGTTTTCTCCATTTTCCTTGTTTGGTCAAGGGGTAGTTTCTTTACTCACTAGTGGGAGTAGGGAGTACTGAGCTGCCTGTTTGTCCTCAGAGGAGTGGTTTAAGGCAGTAACTTGTAGTTTATTGGCCATTTTGGGTCATTTCCTGTCTTTTCCAGCCCGGGCTTTTCTGGCTATAGAGAACTCAGCACAGCTCCTCGTGGTGTCTAGCAGAGTTCCTAGAGCAGCAGAGACCAGAAAAGACAAACTTTCCAGATTCTAAGTATTTTTTTCTGCATTTTCGACTTTTTAAGCCTTTCAATTGCTATTTCTGCCTGTTTTATTCTGCTATTACCTGTTTTTACTGTTTTTAATAGCTTGAATTGTTTGTTGCACTTGCTTGTTTAAGTTTTGCTTAAAAGTTAAACAACAGGCTAATACACTCAAGTGTACTAGCTTTTGATAGCATTTAGTCGAAAAACACAGCATTTATTGTATTTTCTGCCTATCTGAAAAAAAAACTTGAAAAAAAAAAAAAAATACTCTTGTTTTCCATACTTTCCTAATAGTTTGTTCCAATGATCAGATTTTGCTGATCCCTGGGCTTTGTCTTGGTTCCTGTTTTCTCCATTTTCCTTGTTTGGTCAAGGGGTAGTTTCTTTACTCACTAGTGGGAGTAGGGAGTACTGAGCTGCCTGTTTGTCCTCAGAGGAGTGGTTTAAGGCAGTAACTTGTAGTTTATTGGCCATTTTGGGTCATTTCCTGTCTTTTCCAGCCGGGCTTTTCTGGCAATAGAGAACTCAGCACAGCTCCTCGTGGTGTCCAGCAGAGTTCCTAGAGCAGCAGAGACCAGAAAAGACAAACTTTCCAGATTCTAAGTATTTTTTCTGCATTTTCGACTTTTTAAGCCTTTCGATTGCTATTTCTGCCTGTTTTATTCTGCTATTACCTGTTTTTACTGTTTTTAATAGCTTGAATTGTTTGTTGCACTTGCTTGTTTAAGTTTTGCTTAAAAGTTAAACAACAGGCTAATACATTCAAGTGTACTAGCTTTTGATAGCATTTAGTCGAAAAACACAGCATTTATTGTATTTTCTGCCTATCTGAAAAAAACTTGAAAAAAAACAAAAATACTCTTGTTTTCCATACTTTCCTAATAGTTTGTTCCAGTGATCAGATTTTGCTGATCCCTGGGCTTTGTCTTGGTTCCTGTTTTCTCCATTTTCCTTGTTTGGTCAAGGGGTAGTTTCTTTACTCACTAGTGGGAGTAGGGAGTACTGAGCTGCCTGTTTGTCCTCAGAGGAGTGGTTTAAGGCAGTAACTTGTAGTTTATTGGCCATTTTGGGTCATTTCCTGTCTTTTCCAGCCGGGCTTTTCTGGCTATAGAGAACTCAGCACAGCTCCTCGTGGTGTCCAGCAGAGTTCCTAGAGCAGCAGAGACCAGAAAAGACAAACTTTCCAGATTCTAAGTATTTTTTCTGCATTTTCGACTTTTTAAGCCTTTCGATTGCTATTTCTGCCTGTTTTATTCTGCTATTACCTGTTTTTACTGTTTTTAATAGCTTGAATTGTTTGTTGCACTTGCTTGTTTAAGTTTTGCTTAAAAGTTAAACAACAGGCTAATACATTCAAGTGTACTAGCTTTTGATAGCATTTAGTCGAAAAACACAGCATTTATTGTATTTTCTGCCTATCTGAAAAAAAACTTGAAAAAAACAAAAAAATACTCTTGTTTTCCATACTTTCCTAATAGTTTGTTCCAGTGATCAGATTTTGCTGATCCCTGGGCTTTGTCTTGGTTCCTGTTTTCTCCATTTTCCTTGTTTGGTCAAGGGGTAGTTTCTTTACTCAATAGTGGGAGCAGGGAGTACTGAGCTGCCTGTTTGTCCTCAGAGGAGTGGTTTAAGGCAGTAACTTGTAGTTTATTGGCCATTTTGGGTCATTTCCTGTCTTTTCCAGCCCCCTGCTATAAAGCACGCTTTAGCGCGCATTAGCGCGATTTAGCATGATTTAGCACGGAGTTGCCACTGTTGCACACTAGGGCAGCGCCGGTTAAGCAGGTTTAAACTATTCGGGCTACCTAAAGTCCACTCTTCAAATTTTCCCTTAAAACTACCTTCCTCGAACTATACTACTGATCTAATCAGCGTATCCTATAACTAAAAAGATCATCTCTACTTGACTCCAAGTAGACTATTCTCTATCTGTTAAACCTAGCACTTGCTCCTACAGTACTTATTACCTTGATACGGCACTCTTATAGATAGCACCCCAAAAGGCAAACCCCATTTCTCGGTCACCCGTCCCCCGGAATCTCTTTTAAAGTTTTTTTGTCTAGTCCTTCTAGCATGTCAAGGGATCAGTTGCTAGTGTCCTCTCCTGCTCAGCTGGTGAACCTGGGAATATTGAGGCAATGTTACAATTGCCTCATGTACACAGACAACCCTCTCCTCCTCCCACAAAACACAAATACATGCGAGAGATGCAACTATACGGCCAAACTGGAGGCTGAGCTCTCTCAACATAGGACTGGCAAGACCAGTCAGGAGGAAAAGGTTACCACACACACTATAGACCCAGTCTCACATAGTACCATCTCAACCTCAAATCATACACATAAACACACAAAGACATACTCGGAGGCTCTGATCAAAAATCTACCAAAACAGCAGAGGCCACCAAAGCAGACACCCAAACAACCACCACCTCAGAACACAACACCTGCAACACATAGACCTCACAGTCAGAGTGTCAAACAGTCACAGCCCTTAAGGCCAAACACAATGCCAGACACACTAGTCATTGGTGACTCCATAGTCAGACACACTGACGTCCTGCTCACCAGACTGAGTAAGGAGAAGGTCACAGTAAGCTGCCTGTCGGGCGCTAGAATCCGCCACATAACGCATGCACTCAGGTCTCTCAACAGCAGGTACAAATACGACTCAGTCATTGTCCACGCTGGTGTAAACGACCTGAGACGTACCTCCTTGGACTACATGAAAAGAGACATTGAGGAGCTCTCTGATTATGTAGCCCAGGCAGGTATGACCCTACCCTGAGCAGTATCCTACCTTCACCAAGAATGATGCCACAATACAGAGATAAGATGATCAGCTTTAACAATTGGCTTAAACTCTGGTGTCATTCAAAGGGGATCCAATGTCTGTCTGCCTGGGATGACATGCTGGACAAGCCACGCTGCTTCGCAAGGGACGGCTTGCACCTGTCACCCCTGGGATTCCGGATATTGGCAAAGGCTCTTGCCACCCACATAATGCCTTTTTTAGGCAAGGCTCAAATTCTAAACCTACCACCCTAGAACACAAAAAAGGAAAAAAACTAAGGGTAATGCTGCTCAATGCCAGAAGTCTAAATCTCAAAATGCATGCACTCGAGGCCCTTCTCAGTATGGAGAACATCGATGTCTGTGCTGTGACAGAAACCTGGTTCAAGGCTCCTGAGAGCACCCCAGCACTATCAGGTTTTACCTCATATCATGCGTTCCGACCCCAAAATCCGGAAAATACCAAGAAAGGAGGGGGGGTATCCATATTCATCAAGGACACCCACACCTCTAGACTGGTGGCAACGCACGATGCATCGGAAACCATCCAGGTGCAATTAACCATAGGCAAGACTACTCTGCAAATTGTAGCATGTTACAGGCCACCCTCACAAACTCAGGAACCTCACATGGCCTTCCTGAAAACACTAGAGGGGATAAATGTATCACCAAACACCATCATACTAGGTGACTTCAATTACCCTAATATAGACTGGGTACACTACTCAAGCCCAAACACCCTAGCCCAAAAGTTCCTGGAATTCATAAACTCAAATGCCATGGAACAACTAGTCACCATCCCCACAAGAGGAGAAAACATACTTGATCTCATCATCACGAACATGGGAGCACAATGTTCAACACCGAAGTATACCCCTCACTGGTGAGATCAGATCACAAACTAATCTCGCTGGAGGTCCTCATCCCACCCCACCTGAAATAAAAAGACCACAGTAAAGAACTTCTCAAAGCCGACTTCACACTTCTAAAGACTAGTGTGGTCTCCTTTAAGGCCCCGAGCGGCGGAAAACAGTACTCAAGCCGCTGAATCACTTACAAATGCCTTCTACCAGCACCTGCAGGACTGCATGGATAAGGCAATCCCAAGCAAAACAAAGACTCTTTGTACCAAAGGCAAGCGTCCAGTCTGGTGGACCCCAGCCATAAACAAACTCTACAACAAAAGGAGGAAGCTACTACAAGATAGAGCAAAATCCTTAAAAGGTAAGACACCCTTGGTCACTATAAGTAAAAACTAAGAGCTCTCATAAAATCATCCAAAGCAAATTTTGAGAGAAAAATAGCTAAAGACTCAAAAGACAATCATAAGGCCTTCTTTAGCTATGTTAGAAACCTGGGAGGAAACTCCCAGATATGTTCAGAACTAGTTCAAAATGATGTGAAGATTACTGATCCTACAGACATTGCCAACATACTGGCTGACAGGTTCAGTGCAAACTCCCCAAAGGAGAGATATCTATACCAAGCGATTGCAGCCCCCCAAACATCTCCAATGCCCAAGTGAGAACTGCTCTCTCCAAAGCAAAAAACACAGCATCCATGGGACCTGATGGTGTCCCGGCTGTGTGCTCCACGAACTCAACGAGGAATTAAACCCACAGCTAGGACAGCTGTTTAATCATAGTCTTACCTCTGGATACGTACCCAGGAGTGGCGCACTGCAACTGTGGTCCCACTTCACAAAGGCGGTGCCTCCACCGACCCTGGAAATTACCGGCCCATCAGCTTGACAAGCCTTATCTGCAAAGCCATGGAGAGGATCATAATGGACCTCATAAATAAAGACATAGGGAATTTGCAGACTTTGGATCCATCCCAGTTTGGCTTTGTCAAAGGCAGATCATGCCTTCTAAACTTGGTTGACTTTTTCGAAACAGTCACCAAAGCCATTGATGAGGGAAAGGCAGTCCATACAGCCTACCTCGATCTGGCGAAGGCCTTCGATACAATACCCCACTCGGGTATCATTGAAAAACTCATCAGCTTAAATGTTAACCCATACATCACAAGATGGGTTGCAAACTGGCTGAGTGACAGAACACACAGGGTCAGTGTTGCTGGCGCCATGTCAGACTCAAAGCCTGTCACAAGTGGTGTACCACAGGGCTCAGTCCTGGGCCCACTCATGTTTGGCATCTACTTTTCCAGTACAAGCAAACACAGGAGGGTTATGGCTGACAAAGTTTGCAGATGACTGCAAACTGGGCCATAGTAGAAAACACATCTGACACAGAT
Organism: Protopterus annectens; assembly: GCF_019279795.1. Lineage (NCBI taxonomy): Eukaryota > Metazoa > Chordata > Ceratodontiformes > Protopteridae > Protopterus > Protopterus annectens. The sequence continues at coordinate 136,664,968 of NC_056731.1, forward strand.
ATCCTTCAGAAGGGTCTCACAGAAGCGGATAACTGGTGCCAGAGCCATGGCCTAAAGTTAAATGCCAAAAAATGCATAGTCATACCCTTCAGGAAAAACAAGGTTACCCCTAGCTACCAAATAGGTGGCAATCCACTGAGCACAGAAGAAGTTATCAGGGACCTGGGGACCCAAGTTGATAGTAGTCTGTCATTCGACACCCATGTAGCCAAAGTAGTTAGGAAGACCTTCTACATTGCCCACCTTATCATGAAGGGATTCTCATCTAGATCAAGGGAGGTCATAGTCTCCCTATACTCATCACTCATCAGACCAATGATTGAGTACAATGCCCCATTGAATGTATCTGACCCGACACTTGCAGCAGCTTGAGAGGCCACAAAAGTTCCTCACCAAAAGGATAAAGGGTCTCAAACATCTGTCCTATGCTGCCCGACTGAAAGAACTCCAACTCTATTCAGTAAACACCACCTGCTCAGAGGTGACCTTTGCCTAACATACAAGGCCATGTCAAACCCAGATTTGATGAATATGCTTCACCTCAAAAATCTAGATCCGTCAGAGCCACAAGGCGGGAGACTTAAACCTTGACACGGCTATTAATAGGACGTGCTGGAGGGATAGATTCATCACCCAAAGACTCCCTATGCTGTGGAACAAAATCCCGGTATATGTGAGGCAGAGCACCTCGCTGGCCTTGTTCAAGAGAAATCTTGACCAATGGATGGGAGATCGCAGATATACCCCAGGGATTACCTCAGTGTCACTGCTCGACAGAGGCACAGCAAAATAATGGGTATAGTTCCCCATACTAAAGGGGTGGCGTAAGCCACAAAACTATGGGCTAGGCTTGTAAATGCCCTCGGGCAGATAGCCTAGTATGAACCTATGAACCTGTGAACCTATGAACATTGTGGTCTACTCCTAATATCCTTGTTGTTTGTCAAATTACTATTTGGATTAATAGTAATGTTACACAGTAAGTCTGGAAAGTCTTGAGGTAGCTGATAAGGACATGGCTGGTGGCAGTGATAACTACCTTATAGTCTGGGCAAAAGGGAGCATAACTGGTAAACCTGTGACAGCCTTTCCCAGGTGTGTGTGTGTGTGTGTGTGTGTGTGTATGAATCAAACTTCAAGGAGTGTGCATGTCAGCTACTTGGGCAGGGACATGAAGCACTGGTTGGTCTTGGCTACTCAGCTGAGATCTGAATTCTATAACTGTGTCAGTAGGGAGTCTTATTGGGGATCTGGAGAAAGAGGGAGAAACCAGCCCCAGACTGACTGTAGTCTCTGTGTGCTCTAAAGGAAATTGCACTAGATACAGTGAGCTGCATCTGGAAATACTGTGTGTGCACTTGTTATCCACCCAATGTACATCCCCAACTGGTGCTAGTGGTGAGGATTGAGGCTCCTTGATTACTAGGCCAGTGTTGGGGTGTCACACCAAGTTTCTTGATTAAGGAATTAGCCATACAATCCCCGTTGGCTGAATGTATAATGGGTACTTAGTTTGGGAGAGCTACAGACTGGCAAGCAGAAGGGTTAGAAATATGATATTCAAAAAATATGATGCTGGAAGGAAGTGTCCACAACATAATGCCAAACGTCATCATTCTTGTATAATTTTGACTACGCACTCTTGGAGTTAACACACAGATGTTCTGTGGAATTTTCACTTGTTTTCCCCTTGGATGCCATTTAATCAACCTCTGAAGTCACTTCTGATCTGAATTATGAATGCCTGTTTTAAACTTTCATTTATTACTGGAATATATATTGAAAAGTACTAAACAATTTAAACATATATTCCTCCGAGAAACAAAATGAAAATACATAAGTTTAATGTTTATTTGGAGTAATGTGATATTGCCTAACATCTCCTCTTAATTTGTAATCAGGCTCTCCCCTCTTGCATGGTACCCAAAGAAGGTCAGAACACCCCCAAGTTCCCCTAATATGTAAATTTAATTTCTTACTTTTCTAGTCTGGCTAAAGTATCAGAATAGAAGGTATATAATAAAGCCCTGGAGTATAGTGCTTGCAAATCACTCAGGATTACGATCAGTCATTAACTTTTCACAGTTTTGGTAGTTCAAAAATATATTTTGATACAAGACCCTTTGTCTTATTATTAACTTTTTTTAATGATAGGTTCATAGGTTTCATTTTTGACTGAAGAAGGAGAGATACTAATCTCTCCGAAAGTGCTTGTGTGTAATAAAAGTTCTAACGTTACAGTTTCGAACTACTGTTGCTTCATTTGCATGGGACATCGTATTTGGCAGACAGTAATATACGATTTGTTTACGTGCTTGGTGGAACGCTATCCCTTGGCTTTTTTTTTTTTGTGTTTCGATAGTTTGTTTGCCTTTTTGGATTTGAGGTTCATAGGTACATAGACTAATCACCCTTGTGAACCATTTTAAACCTACCCAAAGTCCTTCAAAGGTAAGAATCAAACCATCTACCTTGTGTCTGTGACATAAAGACCTTAATCATTATTTAAATCCATCTGTAAGCTAAATATCTTAACCATTATATCAACCCCTAAAAATTTTGAGTAGTCTGCTATTCTCTTTCTCCACTTTTGCAGAGCATCTCTGGTTTTGCTTGATATTTAAGCTCTTTCCCTTAGCAAGTCACTTTGCAGTAAACAGGAGCATTATTATATGAGCCATGTTCTTTGGATATGATCCTTGGATTCTTTAATGTTGACAGTGTGTTTATTATTTTGCTGTGAATAAACTGGACAGCATGAAGTCAGTGTTTAATGTTAATATTTTAACTATGACTATATTTTTAATTTAGCATGTTTCTACAGGCACACTTGTGTGAAATGCACTGTTTGACTACAACAGTCTATCTATCCCTTAATGCAGATAATTAAAGAGCTGCTTCCTGCAGTACATGGTTTGATTCCTCAGTCTTCATTTGTCTTGTATATGACTCTGCCAAGTTACTTCAACAGACAGTATTCCTGGGCTGCTTCAGAAAAGTGATGCTTGTTTCCAGTGGGCTGTCCCAGGCTGTTAGTAAAAGCATTATAGACTTGTCTTTTGAATTCCTGCACCTTCCACATTGTCAGTAGCACTTCAGTATACACTGTCAGAGTATGAATCCCTGCACTTTTCTTGTAGCATAATGGGTTGTCAGATGAATATTCACTGGATGAGAGTTTCAAGGAAAGAGAAGTTCACTGTTTCTCATGCTACATCTGTTTTCAACGTGTGAGCGTCTTCTTTTGTTTTGCTTGGAAAATGGCTGTCAGAATTTTGTAAAATTTGAAATAGATGTTTTAAATGAAATACAAATGTCTGTGACAATTTTAAGAGTAATATAGAAAATAGTATGCATACTGACAGGTTTAAACAATACTTGTGGCAACTGGGGAGAAACAGACAATTAATGGGATGCTGTAATGTCTGCGGGATGGGGGGTCTTGTCCATTATCCTGCCTCATTTGGCCATGATCAGGTTGTGTACAGTGGTGGCAATCTTCAGTTCATACCTACTCTCAGAGGATGTCATTTTGTTTCTAAACTGTTTATTTAGCTTCCTAATTTTGTTTTTGGAACTTGAAGGTGGTTCATTTATTCCTTTGAACACTGGTTATCTTACTTTTGTTTTAGAGATTGTTTATGATGGGATTCTACCATAGTGGTTTGTTCCTAAACTTGAGCATTATTTGTGCCAGATGGGGACCAATCAGTTTATGCAAGCACTGAGATGTGAAAAGAAGTTATCTGTGAAAGCAGTGGTGCATGTTACTGGGTTAATGAGAGAACATGGTTCATAAGTTGTATCAGGTCATCTGATAACTGTAGTATATTTGGCTTTAAGTAATTCCTAAAGCCAATAAAGCTGGAGGGTAGACTTGGTTTCACCCTCACAGTGAATATTAGTGAGCAGTGGTCAGATCTGAATATTGATAGGGCAACTTCAGGGATAGATTATGGTGGGGTCATTTGTTTGAGGACTAGATCTAATATTTTTGAAACCCTAGTTGAGAATTGGTTTAAGAATTGATCTAAGAAGTTTGCATTCATGAAATCTAAGAAGGCTTACTTAGGGTAATATAGGTTTCCCAGTTTGTGCATGGATTGTTGACATTTCCTAGAGAAAAGTGCTTGGTTAAGTGTGCAATGGTGATAACTTGTTTAGCTATGCTTTACTAGTTATGGCTACCATAGTGGTGGTTAGGCAGTTGGAAGTGATATAGTAAGGATTATTAGTGATACTAAGTAAAATTTGGAGGAGTCCAAGATCATTATCTTGCATTGTGAGTCTAAATGTGATTGGATTGATTAGGAATATGGACACAGCACCACCAATTTTATAGTCATTTCCAGTGGTAGGTCTGAATGAGCAACATACACTAAAATCTGGAGGTGTTATTTCTGCATAATAACCATGTTTTAGTAATAATGTACATCCCAATATCTTTCTCCTTTCTCCTTTCACTGGTCCCTGATGTCTACAGTTTCCAAAAGATATGGCCAAATTCTCCATCGGCGGCCACCTTTTCACTTCTTCCTTTGCTATGCTAATTAGCCCTGAGTCTCGCTTCTCTATAACCTGGTCATGATGTCTCCTACACAAAGACTCAATACACTTTTTTGTTGTAACAGTCAATAAAGTCTTTTTCTCTCACCACATTCACTTCTCGCCCATTAATTTCTTGCCCTCGTAGCTACAACCTTTCTCCCCCTTTTTATACTGCCTCTAATCTTTCCATAACCTGTGATAGTTGTCTTACTCCATTTAATTTTTGTGATTTCTTTCCCATCCCCACTGTACTGTTCTTGCATGCCCTTTCCACTGTTAAACTCTTTCACCCTATGTCCCTCCCAGCTGGCTGAGTGGCTACTGAATTTTGTCCTGCTATCTATCTGGTGTTAGCTTCTGGACAGATATGCCTGGATCCATACCTTTTTCATTACCATTCAACATTGCCTGCATCTGTCTCTCCATCTTGGCTTTTTTTTTTCATTTTCTCCTCAATTTCACTTTAACTTAGTCTGTGTACATCATTTGTCTGTACTTCTTCTGCAATTCCTGTCAATATCTTCTGGATATCTGCCTTGTCTTCTCCTACTTTTCCCCATCATATTCTGTCTACATGCCTCCACTTGCCTCCCCACCAATCCCATTCTGATTTTCTCACCTTACTAGTCTGTCTCCTGTCTTCTCTTGCTCTGATTTTATGATTTGCAGAGTCCCCATTTTCTTGCAGACCTCACCTCCTCAGCTACTAAAACAATCCATAAGCTAAACTGTTTTCTATATGCTGAGCACATTACACCTCTCTCTTCTACTTTTCTTGTCCAGTCTGCCATATCCATACAGTCTATACAATCTCCCTTCTTCATTATCTGTTGGTCTTTTAAATACATTTAACCAAAATGTAAGCCTTTATTACACAGATCTAATTCAGTGTGACTCATTTAACAAATTCATGCCAATAATCAAGACTTGTCTACCTCTCTAATTGTGGAAATAATTCTGGGGACTAAACATGTAGCTACTTAATATTACTATGAAACACAGCTTGGCGCTTTCTTGTGACTCTGCTTTTAACTGCAATAGAAGTTGTTACAATACAAAAATAAATATATCTAAATATATCTAAATATATATATATATATATATATATATATATATATATATATATATGTATGTATGTATGTGTGTGTGTGTGTCTATATATATATATATATATATATATATATATATATATATATATATATATATACATACAGTCGTCAATGTGAAGATGCTTACGTGGTGATGGTTATTTAAAACTGAAGGATCATATTTATTATTTTTTTTTATGTGGTACTCTTGCCCCATATATGCTGATAACCATGCTCTGTTTGTTCCCTTGTGGAGCAACAGCCACTTGCAGCATAGCCATCATCAGTGATGCTCCATTTATTCTCCTGTGAGCCATCATCCAGGCATCCACAAGGGGCTTTCCTCATTATGGGTTAGCACTGGCTCCTACTTACTGAGGTGTACAGCCACTGAATATGATGGCCTACTATGCCTTGTCCAACTGTAAATTATCTTCAAGTGTAAGTACATGCTTCCTGGCAAGCATACAAAGGGCCTGCTACATCCTCACCTATTATACACCATCCAAGAGTGCATATCCCTGCTTCCACACAAGCTCAATAAAGGCTACAGTGTCAATGTCCCTGATGGACCCAACAGGATGCTTTTAGTCCCTGTGCTTTATGTCAGATGAGTATAATCAGCTGACTAACTTGTCTATTGCATAGTCAATTCATGAATTCTCAGAAAAAAATAAACAAGAAGTTCAAATAATATATTTAAATGCATCTAGCTGATTTGCAGTAATTTTATAGGTCATAAGTATGATTTCTAGTAATAAAAAGTATGGCGAGTTTCATTTTTTTTAAGATGTTACCAGTACCATGCATATGGCAGCAGATAACTAAATAAAATGCAAGAAACTAGGAGTTACAGCATGAATGAAGTATTGTCCCTCTTTGTAACACAGTGGGTTGTAAGCACCTAATTAGCCTTATTCCAGTTACTATTTAGCAGGCAAAATGAATGTTTGAGTTCCTTGTGTGAGAGTATGTCATCTCAGCAGGTAATGCAGGGGCAATTAAGTTCAACAAAGCAGATGTTATTAATGAAAAGGATTGTTAATTCAGAATGTACTCATTAGGACTCAGCCCTAAATTTGAAGACTTGTGAAATCTTCATTGCTAAAAGTACAGAACAAACTATAACACTGCAGTAAAAATATCATTTCTAAGAAAATGGAGGACAAAGTCTAGGACAAGGCCTGAGGGGTTGTAGCATGTTCATCAGCTGGAAAGAAAAACTGTGCAATGGCTGCCTTCTGTGTGCACAAATACACACAGAAGGTTAGCATATGCCTGCAATATCTGTTGTGCTCCTGTAAGGACATACCCTGCAGCTTCGACGTCTCAAACCATAGGAATAATCAAATGATACACTTCATTTTAAGAGAGTTGCTAATATTTGAAATAGGTTCCCAGCAGACGAAAAAGACAGCAATAGCATAAGGGATTTATATATAGCAAAGGTCATCAAGGTTAAATTGAAATAATTTTAATTACTAAAGGGACTTAAATTGTCTCTGAGTATTAAAACAAAAATAGAATGAAAGTGGTATCCTGCAAAAGCATATTACCTGCTTAAACATAAAGTCATTAATTTCTAACATTGGGCTTTCACACTGCTAAAGGCATGCAGGAATTATGAAACGGAAGCATTTAAGTATAACGTCAAGGAAATTAAAATAAAAACTGCACTGCATAATTGTAATACGATGATTTGGCTAAATGTAGTAAGGAAACACAAAAGAAAGTTTCAAGTCTGAATAAAAAAAGATCACTCCCTATAAACTATGATTAAAATGCTGCTGGTTAAGACCCATGTAGGGCACAAAATAGCAAGGTATTGTACAAACTTACTCCCCCATATTTGTGCTGTAGTGTTCACTTGCAACATATGGTGTTGCGATAACAGATTTTCACACTGCTTGTAGACTGCAGTACAGATTTGTAGCAGTGGGATATCAAAAGCAAACATACTTTATGGAAAACATGCTGTTTATATCATTAAACATACTGTAGTTCTGGCACACATTATTTTACTTTATAGAATTTTGTTGTGAAATGTTTTGACCATGGGTAATTTAATTTGAGCAGTCAGCAGAAAGTGAGGAAATGTCAAACTTTTCATGCTGCCATTTCAAGCTAAGCTTTTAGATATTAACACTTGTTTTCGTGGTTTTGAGTTCACTAAAATATATATAACCTATGAAAAAGTGATGCAACTGTACAATGAAGTATGTCAAATGAGAATTTAAACATAGGAAGAAGTGTTATGATCGAGTTAGGGTACAGTAAGCTATAAAAACAGTTTATGTAACACATAAATTTGATAAAATATATTCAGTACACTTCTCTGGAAAACTGTTACTGTACATAACAGATGATATTTTATAAATATGTACATTCATCGTATTATGACATTACTATTATTCCACATACTGGTATCACCATTATAACGAGTCTCTTACACATGGTCCAGTATTACCTGGCAGTTCTTTTTTGTTACAGCAATATATAAAAAACATACTCTGCCTTACACTAGTTGCTGTAATCTCATTCTGTTAGGCTTGTTGTCATTATTGCTTCCTATTTAGAAATACTGAATTACTTATGAGTACGTACCTCTTTTTTCCTCTCTTTTCTGTACAAACTCTGTGGACCATTTGTACTTATTTTCTTTGGGTCTCAAAGAATTATTCTACTAAACTGGCAGCAAATAATTGCATATAGTGTCTTTTACATGACTAAATGTAAGATTCGTGGTCTTCAGTTATCAAATCTGTCTAATATGTTGCATTTTTATTGCATAATGTTAACATTGTATGTGTAAAATTCCACAATTTGCTTTTTTATACCTAACGTTTTTTCCCTGTGCTTCCATTATAAGTGGTATAATACCCAGCTGGACTTGATGTTAAACAAAGCAAATAAATAAATGCATAAACAAGTTGTTACATGTTTGTGTAATAATAAAGGAGTGCAATTCTGCAATTCACATCTCTAAATATGTGGTATGACACTGAGTTATTAAAGCAGATTTCAAGACATCTTATGCTAAGAGCAATATGCTGGAAAGTACAGTTGTGTAACCTCTTACCCAACAGTAGATGTCGTATTCTTCACTTAAGGGAGAGCGCCAAAGCTCAAGATGAAACTGAGGAGGAGGAAGGAGCAGTAGAGCCCTCTAGAAAGCCATGATGAATGGCCCTAGCAAAGCCAGCTCTGTCTCTGGAGATCCCACCAAACTTGAAGTGCTCGGTAGAAGTATGAAGAGAAGTCCAGGTAGCTGCTTCAAGAATTGAATTAGTTTCTAACTCTTTGAAAAACGCACCAGAAGAAGCCGCCACTCTGGTAAAATGAGTCTTTACAGAAGAAGGAAAACTCTTAGTATGAAGTATTAAAAAGAAATAGCCTTTGAAATCCAAGAAGACATAGTTTGCTTAGATACACCTAATCCTATGGACCTAACATATAAAGAAACAAATAGCTGATCCAATTTTCTAACATTCTTAGTCTTATCCAAATAAAATCTCAGTTGTCTATGTACATCCAAAGTATGCAGCACCCTCTCACTGTCAGAGTGCTGACAGGGAAAAAAATAAGCAAAGGAATAGACTGATTAAGTGACAACTCATTAACCACATTTGGCATAAAACAAGGATTAGTACACAGTGACACCCTGTCTTTATGAAATATCAAAAACTGACAACAAGCCATTAGGGCTTGCAACTCAGACACCTACCTGTCAGAAATAAGGGCCAACAAAAGAACAGTCTTCCAAGAGCAATGCTGTAAGGAAGCTGATGCAGCAGGCTCAAAGGGAGCCTGAGTCAACTTCTCCAAAATAAAATTAAGATCCCATTGAGGAGGAGCAGGCTTCCTGGGAGTTCTAATATGAAGGACACCTTTAAGCAATGGTTTAGCCTCAAATCTGGATGCTAACAGAGGAGAGAAAGGCAGACAAGCAGAGATAGCTGATAAGTGCTGATAAGAATAGGCCAAACCAGCAATGAGCAACTCAAACAAATAGGACAGAGCCAAAGGAACATCCAGAGTGAGTGGGTCCACATTACGAGAAAGACACCAAATAGAAAACCTCTTCCATTTGAATAAGTAGGATTTCCTAATAGTAGGTTTCCTGGCCTCCTGCAGGACCTTCAGCATGTCCTCAGTAAAAAAAGGTTTCTATGAGGAATCAAAATCCTATCACCCACAGTGTCAGTTGATGAGTGGAAAGGTGGGAATGGATAAGAGATCAATTGTCTTGTGTGAGTAGATCCACACTGTGAGGTAACTTGTAATGATTGCCCTTGGCTAAATGCAGGAGAAGATGGAACCAATGCTGTCATAGTCAAAAGGGAGTCAACAACAAGATTTTGCGAGCATCCTGATGAATTTTGAACAGGACTTTCAAAATGTGAGGAAGGGGAGTGTATGCATAAAGAAACATCCCCTTCCAAGAAAATGAGAGGGCATCTACCTTCCACGCCAGATGAACTGGGAATCTGGCACAAAATAGAGGAAGTTGTCTGTTTAGAAGGGAGGCAAATAGATCTACTTGAGGAGTACTCCACTCATATACAATGTTCAGAAACACATCCCTGTGAAGCATCCATTCATGGGATTGAGTTAAGGACCTGCTCAGTGTGTATGCCACAATATTCTGACCTGAAGGGATGTAAACTGCATGAAGACTCACTTGATACTTGACAGCAAGATCCTATGTGGAGAAGAAACCTGAATTAGCAGATCATCCAAGGAAGTAAATATCTGCATCCCTTTAGGCCTGTAAAAGGGAATCACAGGACTGAGGCATTTAGTGAATACCCTCGGGGCAGTAGGAATACCAAAGAGCAAAACAGGGAACTGAAAATGCCAGCAAGCAACAGAGAAATGGAAAAACTTCCTGAAAAGAGGGTGGATTGGAATATGGAGATAAGCATGCTTGAGATCCAGAGACACCTTATAGGCCTGAGGGAGCAAATGAGGAAACACAATCTGAAGGGACAACATCCAAAAAGAGGGCATCTTCATAAAGTTGTTTGGATGAGAGAGGTCTAGAACTGGTCTCCAAGTACCTTCTTTTCTGGACACTAGAACATTCTGGAGTAAAACCCCCTCCCATATGGGACACAGGTACCTTTTGAATAGTACCCTGAGTGAAAAGGTCTCAAAGAATGCTGGGAAAAAAGGAAGTTGTTCCCAAGGAAGCTGAGAACTGCCCATAAAAGGGGGACAGGATTTCCACACCATGAAATAACCCTGGCAAATAATGGACAGAACTCAGGAATCCTTAGTAATCTGAAGCCAAACAGGAAGAGAAAGCTGAAGAGAAAGAGGCATGTGGCTGAGAAGAGATGCATAGTCATACAGCACCTGGTTTGCCAGGAAAAGAAGGCTTCTGAGACCTTGAAGTCTCAGTGGCCTTCTCAGGAGGAGCCCGCTTGCCACTCTTTTTCCCTTAGTAGGAGGGCAAGATTGCCTGCAAAGTAAGGCTGGCTTATTAGGATAGTTCCTCTGAAATTTAGGCACAGGAGAAACTAACAAATGTTTGAGCTTCTGTAAGGCCTTCCCCTTATCCTGAAGGGACATAAACAAGCTGGCAGCTGGTTCCCCAAGTAAAGGTTTGTTACCAAGAGGAGCATCCATCAACTTAGTCTTGATATCATCAAGTAAAGGTTGAAGCCTAAGCCAAAAATATCTCCTCATCACTGAGCCAAAAGCAGCAGCCCTAGAAGAGGCATCTGCTACATGATACCTACACTTAATAGAATGACAAACCACTTGAGAGGAAGTCCATAGCAAAGAAAAAGCAGACCTTTTACTCGCAGAGTCAGGAAGATCAGAAATAAGCTGACAAGCCTGAGAAAGGAGAGCCAACACATACCTGGATATATGGGCCTGATAATTAGTAGCCCTAAAGGCCAGAGTAGCTGAGGTGTAAACCTCCTTACCTAGCCTTTCCATGGTTCTAGTGTCGTTATCAGAAGGCAGTAATTTGGGTGAACCGAACAATTGAAAGGGCTTGTCAGAAGGTGCAGACACCACTGAGGGGTCAGAAGCAGGACATCTGTACAAAAAGTTGCAATCTTTAAGCAGCCTATAATACCTATCAGGGTTCTTGGGAGCAGGGGCAGAGAATCAGGAGCTTTAGAAGTCTTACAAAAAGTATCCAATAAAGAAGCTAAAACAGGGGGAATAGGAGAAGATCTCAGAGATTCCATCTGTATCAACTCCTAATGCCTCTTATGGATGTCAGAAATCTGAGCACAATCCCATTTAAAACATTCCATTATCCTACAGATTGTATCATCAAAAGGAAATTTCTTCAAGAGTAGTATCAGACTATTAGATTCCTCTTCCTCTGACCCATACTCTAGAGGAGTAGGAATTTGGGTAGAGGAATTCAAGGATTCCTCATTAGAATCTGACTCCTCTTCAGAAGAATCCTGCTCACCAGACCTTTTTAAGAGGAGTAGACAACCAAGTGGAATCTGGAACAGAACCCCCTGAGAAGGTTTTAATGCTAACAAACCCAACAATTCCATAATGTCCTTCACCCAAAACGTAGGCCTAGACTTCACCCAACTGATTTTTTCCCACAGCTGAACCATCTTTTCCTGAGGCAAACAAAAAAACCCCTATTCTGCATCTACCGTCAGCCCCAGAAAAGCCAAAGCCCTCGCTCTGCCCTCCAACTTATGCTTAGCCAAAGGTACCCTCAAGGCCTCACACATCCCCACAAACTCTTGCATAGCTACCTGCACCCCATGTCTACCTTCCCTCACCAATAAAAAAATCATCTAAATAGTGTACAGTTTGCTGATCCTCCACCCTCTGCTGCCATATCCAGTGCAACGCTGAACTAAAATTCTCGAAAGTAGCACATGCCACCGCACATCCCATAGGCATGGCAGTGTCAAAATAAAAGTTGTCACCTACCACCATGCCTAATAATGGCCAATCCTCCTCCCTCACAGGTAGGAAGTGAAAAGCTGACTCAATATCTACTTTAACTAACCGGGATCCTTGAAACTCCTAATAACCCAAACTGCATCATCCAAAGATGCATACGTTACTCTAACCTCTTCACCGGGAATGAAATCATTCACTGACTCACCCACAGGGTATGACAAATGGTGAATTAAGTGAAACTCACCCTGCTTTTTCTTTAGAACCAAACCTAATGGTGACACCTTAAAGTTAGGGGAAGGAGAGTAACAGAAAGGACCTAACACCCTCCCAGCCTGGTACTCTTTGTCAATCAACTCTTGCAAAATCACCTCCCAACCATTGACAGACCTCAAATATCTCCCCACCCTCCTGCCCCCACCAATGCAGACTTAATTGAAAACTCTTTAGAAAAACCTTCTATTAACTCCTCCGCTACCACCGACAGTGGATAATACATCAATAAGTCCTTCAATACATTCACCTTAATAGGTGAATGGTTTCCCAAAATGCCTTCTACCTACCTGAAAGGACCCCCCCCCACCATTTGGCCCTGAAAATTAGCCCGACCATGGCTGCCTTGCAACGCTGAATGGGAACTATTCCAACCTCTCAGACCCCCAAAGTGCGGTGCCTGACCCCAAGCTAACCCCCATCCCCTCACATTGTGTGAATGCATGTGCCCCCATACAGTTTGAGCAAATATGAGCAAATCTGAAGCCCACCCAGGAACACTTGCCGTCATTAAAAGCCCAACATATTCCTACACCTCCCTCAGATGGCTGAGATAATCTGCTACCCCCTCCACTGGTATCCATTATGGTGGACAGCCAAATGTCCAGATGTCTGTCCTCCCAATGCATAGATTTTATCTACTGCTTTACGCTTGCAAAATTTCTGGTCATACCATAACCATGTATAACCAGGCTTCAACCTCTGTTCTTCCCTAATAGTCAAAAAATAAGCCAAAAAAGGAAGAGCCAGAAAGGTGTCCCTTTCCAAATACACTGCCATGTAATAAACGAAACCTAGGACCCAATTATCTCATGTCTTAGACTGAAACCTCCCTACTCTTTTGTGACTGATCGCAGCCAATGCAGCCAAGAGGTCCTTCCCATTAGCCTTCTCTGCTTCAGTCAACCACTGAACCCCGTCTGCATCAATCAATTCAAAAATGTAGATGAATTCCCCTTTCCAAATCTTTTCCTTCACTAGGAGAGATATGTGCAGCGTCAATATAATGGGAACCCCTTCCTGCCGTAGGGCCTTTGATGTCAACCAATCACCCGGCCGTAATCCAAAGTCAGACCTCACCTCATGTACATCAGGCCCTAACTCCTGATCTAACAATGACAGGGTATCCTCAAAAAACCCTCCACACTCAGCTAAGGCCTCCAAACCCCTACCCAGTAGCTCCCTTTGGACACCCTCACTACCCCCCTACCTCACTGCCCATACCTGCTCCTGCCTCCTCATCCCCCAAGCTTGATGAATTATTACCTGCAGCTAATAAAGGGGCATCATCACCTCTCTAGCCATCTCTGCTGATGCTGTCTGCTTGGCTCTCTTTGCCCTGGGTGTGTGGGTAGCAGTCATCTGCCGCTTCTTACACGTGGTCACACCCTGAGTGCTAGTTGATGGTACCTTAGAAGGAATGTCCTTGAACAAATCTTCAGCCTGCACTACAATACTGGCCCATCTCTGTCTCATAGCCTCAGTCATGATCACCTAGAAAGAAATACAACTGCTAATGTCAGATAATAAAATTGGCACACAATAAAAATTGTTCACTGTAACTGGGCCTGGCAAGGAAAACAGTATCAACAATCCATCTATATGCTGTGTGAAAAGAACCCAAAGCCTTATGTATCAGAAAGCAAGTATGCTACCTATTCTGCTACTAAACCATTTGAAGTCCAGTCATTCAGACTGTAGTCAACCATAGCACTAGGTCCCTCTATAATGTATCCAACATACTAAACTTACAAGAAAGGGAAAAAAAAAAAAAAAAAAAAAAACTCACGTCCAAAACTCCTTCTGCATAGCCTTAACTCATCAGCTAACCACCACCAGCTACTTTCCTCAGTTCTCTCTCTCTCTCTCTCTCTCTTTTTTGTATTAACAGAAAAAATGGAAATCCATGGATTGCCCGCACTACCGCACATGCGCGGCAAGCTGCACAGCTAGAAGAGCCCGGAAAGATGCAGCATCTCCACTCTGCCCCAACAGCACTAGACCACCAGGGAACAAGCTACCTAAACAGCCACTAAACCACACTCTGCCATCCCCACTCAACCACCGAACGACCACACTAGATCACCAGGGAACAAATAACCAAACAGCCATCCCACACAACCTCCATACAACAGCACTAGACCACCAAGGAATAAAGCACCAAACTGCCATCAAACTGTACTCTGCCAGCCCCACACAACCACTGCTAGACCACCAGGGAACAAACAACCAAACAGCCATCCCACACACACCATACGCCAGCACTAGACCACCATGGAGCAAACAACTAAACACCCATCCAACCACACTCAGCCAGCCCCACTCAATCACCGTGTGAACACACTAGACCACCATGGAACAAAACAGCCATCCTACAGAACCACCATATGCCAGCACTAGACCACCAGGAATGAACAAACACACTGCCATGTACGAACAGCAGCAGAACCGCATCTAACTTACCATTTCCACCTTGATGCACGTTTCAAAGGCTAGTATGGGTTAACAGCTCTTGGGCGCCATTTTAGGCCAAGACGACATTATGCCAACAAGTCTTAGCTTTTATTTTTTTATTTATTATTATTATATATATTTTTTATATACATTGTGTGCCAAGCCAGCTGTTAATGGTCCCTTGCCAAATTGCACAAAACCTCTTTCTATGGACGGCGCACCACTAGACCACCAAGGAAACTGAATAGCTAAATGAGCAATTTCACAACCACTAACCCCAGAAAAGGACAAGCATAACCAAACTGAACTACTGATCCACAAACACCAACGCCACCATGACCTCAATTAACCAAAAATCAGGTCTGCACACCACAAATTGACCTAACACTACCAACGAAACAACCCAATGATAAACCTCTTAAACTAAGCTATAATAATATAAACTGCAGCATAATAAAATTATTCACAAATCTACATCTGAATCTCTCTCCTCAACCAACAATTAACCCTTTATTTATCCTTTACAATGCAGTACCCCCAAGAGAGAAAGGCGAAAAAAAAGACCCTTAAGAAACTGTACTCACCTTACTGACTTATAACTACCCAAGGCCTACCTTACTCACACCTCAGGTCACCTGGGACATGATCCTGCCTCAACAAGACCACACCAAAATGTGCTTATTCACTCTGGATTTCCTTTCAAACCTCCCCCAAGCTACACCCCTCAACACTACCTCACTTCCTTTCAGATCCCAACTCACTTACCCCTTTCCTAACCCTTCTTAACCACCCAGATAACCTAGCACAGCTACCACACAGAACCTCCCCATCCCACACTAAACAGTGCCATGACAAATTCGTCTGTGCCAAACTTCACCTCTTATTTTTGTTTTTGTAGTGAACTGACTCTATTGCTGTTCATTGTGTTTTCCTTCCTTTCTTCCCACAAAGGGAAAATGTGGGACATTTATGAAAGTGGCACTCAACAAAAAAACATAGGTTTTCTGAGATTTAATGTGCAATCTTGGTGCATTATGGGGACTAAGACCAAAAGCAGTGTATCTTCATCTACCTGGGGCATGCATTCATTTTTAAGTTCATATATGCAGAAGAATTGTGTGTACTGTGTATAAAAGTATAATATATTTGCTCCACAAATTCTGGAAAGGTGCTAATACAATAAATGTTACAATTTATTCTGACAATCCACCTATTTAAAAGATACTGCAGCTACAGCATATCATATGATACACTGCACATCCTTGAATTCTTTAACTCATGTCTGCAGCTGGTATTTGCATTTGTAAAATAAACCACAGAGTAGAATCAGTAGCAGTCCCAGCGGATATAGATTAATTGGGCTTATTTATAGACAGATAAATGCATGTTGCTTTTTACACACACACACACACATATATAGATATATATATATATATATATACACACACACACACACACACACACACACACACACACACACACACACACACACACACATATATATATGTGTGTGTGTGTGTGTGTGTGTGTGTGTGTGTGTGTGTGTGTGTGTGTGTGTGTGTGTGTGTATAGATAGATGGATATATAGATATATAGTTATAAATTACAACTTCAACAATCAGATAGTGGTCACCTCGTACTGAAATTATGTATTAATGATAAGGATGAAGACTGAGCCATGTGATGTTATGTGATAAAATATGTTTGGTGTATTCCTAGTGACTAGGATAACTTAAAATGAGTGAAATGGAAGAAAAATGTGTCTTACATGTGCAAAGGCAAAACTGGAAACAGAACAGCACAGACACGTAACAAACTACACACATCTTTGCATACATGATGCCTGCAAGCATGTCTCATAGGTGAAGCACAGCATTCATTGTTTGAAAGAAGCGATGCTAAACTGCCAAATTCAATATTCTAGCAGACAGAAGTTGTGCAAGTGCAAGGAAGGTCTGTTTTTTTAATTTCTCCAGAATCTAATGTTGAATAAACTGTCTCATGATCTTAAAAATAGGACTATAATATTCATCCTCCATATTATGGACATTCCAGAGAATATGATGGGAGGGCTGAATACCTTTTATACTATTTTATTGAAAGTATTATAACATTCTTCCAGGTTCCTGCAGTTATGGATTTATCAGTTTATCACATCCTTAGGGATACCATATTAGCACAATGTAGGAGGTTGGGGGAAGCAAGCAAGCACTTTGTTCCCTTCATTAAAAGAGGAGGGAATCTGATAATTCATTGGAAACAGGAAGAACAGTTTATGGTACAGAACATTGATAAAACCCTAAAATAAGTAACATAACCTGATGGGGCTCAGAAGAGGAAGAAACTACCCTTTCAAAAAATATCAAATCCTGAGTAAGAACAAGGGTGAAACACAATGTCCAGTGGTCAAAACAAAAGGTTAGATAAAGAGGAGTTCTAGGGAAAAGGAACATCCACCAATGAGATATGTGTAATGCCTCATGTGGTGAAGCCAAAAGCCTTTGCAGCAGAAGGGGGAGTAAGGAAACTCATTCACTAAGGAAATTAGCAGAAGATCCATCGTTGTAGATGGAATAACATAAGGGTGTCAGGACTCAGACACAGAGAGAGAGGGTGAGAGAGAGAAAGACAGAGAGAGGGATGACACAGCTTACAGAGATGATGAGAAACTGCACGACCATAAAGGCAAGTGGGGTGGGAGTGAAGGATCTAGAGAAGTGGGCAGATTATAGACTGGCTACAGTAAGACAAATAGTTCAAAATCACTTGTACACAACAGAACATCCACCTGAGTGACTGAGTAATAGCTCATATTTAAGCTGATGCTTTCCCTATTTAAATTGCAGTAATGACTAAGATAACACTGAACTGATGAACAACAGGAAATCTGGGAGGAAAGCTGTTCTGCATAGACCAAGACAATGACAACTTGAGATGTTCAGGGGTGGAGAGTTGTGAAAAGCAAGGTTTTCGAAGAATGTGGTGACATACTTAATTAGCATATCAGACAGTGAAACCCTGGGCGATGATCCTGTATTGTTAGGCACTGCCAGTAATCCTACGTACTCATTTTTGTGCTTTTCTATTCTGTTTCCTTTCAGTTCACAACAAACATTTACCTTTCACATGTTTTCTCTTTCAGCATCTTTATGTAAATTACATCATTAATTGGTTGCTAAGGAATGAGACCCAAAAATAATATGTTTTTTTTTCCTCATAAAATTGATAATTCTTGTCATCAGAAATGTCATAACAAATCAGACATATTTTACTTGTTCTGTGACAGCTTACTTTTTCTGCCCAATCTACCATGTGCAGACAGTATTGGTAATCATGCTGGTGTGTTCTCCTGAAATGCTTAAAACAGTATCTTGATTCTGTAGAGAGAGAGAGAGAGAGAGATTGTAATTTGAATGCTCCGTCAAATACTGGCCACAAAGGGCAATCCTCAATATATGCAAATCAATCAATGGAAAAACAAAAGAGTAGCTTTCAATTCTCTTCCAAGTTACAGATATGTATCTGAGCCTAAAACATTACGCTTTTTGTACAAATGTGGCATTGTTACTTATTTGTGTATTAAAATTCAACATTTTGTGTATTTTTGCTAATGTAATCATGTCAGGAGAAAATGTTTTACAAGTTTGGAGCTGGAGTCATTCATTTATTTTTGTATTTATTTGTTGCATTTGTAAACTGGGAAAGCCTGAGGGATATTAAGACCCTTTTCCGTGGTGGCCAGAGGGAAAAAAGCCCCATAGAAATAATAAAGGTCAGTTTAATAACATACTTAGGAATACAACAAAAAAGTAGTAGTCTTTAAATGAAGTGTAAAATGTACTTAAGCATATGAAGTTAATGCTTTAACTAAAGGCTTTATATCCCAAAACAATAATACATAGACATATCTACTTCTTATCTGAGATGAAGAATAGTATAGTGAAAATAAAAAGAAGAGAAAATACTCATATCATTCGTAGGTAATGGAGCGATACAAGGCTGTAAGATACAAAATTTATTTTTTTATTTATTTGCAATTGGTTTACCACGATAGTCCATTGGGCCAAGATTAACCCGTTTTCAATGGAATCCTGGGGAGAAAAGCTCCAAACAATTGAGGTTACAGTAGGTTATTAAAGATGATTATACATTGTAAAAATTTAAGTAGACAAACACATATTACAATTAATTCAACAAGTGATGACACATATCAGATACGAAATTAGAAGGATTTTACTAAGTTAGAATTGAGAAGTCATTGCATATTAAGTGTCATGCACTTAAGAGGTAGAGTGTAGAGTATTCTTGCAGATACCATAGTAATAGTAAGAATGTAAGAGTTAGGTGAAGTGATAAAGTGAGATCACAGGTGTAAGCAGGGGAAGGAAGCAATGTTAGTATCCAGTGTTAGTTAAGTGGGGTGGGAGCAAGAGCATTCCCAGTGGGATAGTAGATATAAATGAAGAGATTTTTTTGAAAATAAAATGGTTAGAGGTGCTACGGATAGGTGGAGGTAGGGAGTTCCAGAGGCGTGCTAGGCCATGTGATCGAAGGTTTTTGCCTGGGGGACGAGTTGGTATGTACACTTGTAATAGATTCTGGTTGTTAGACCTTAATATTCTATCAGGTGTGTGCATTTTAAAGACAGAAGACAGGGAGGGGCAGAGGGAGGGGTTGAAAATGAGCTTATGTGCGAGGGATAGTTGAGTATAGGTGAGATACTTGGGTAGTTCTAGCCATTTTAATTGATGGAGAGAGGAACAGTGGTGGGTGGAGGACTTTTGGCTGGTAGCAAACTTGGCGATTTTGTTGTAGCAGGAGGAAAGTTGTGTTTTCAGGGAGGTTTGTAGATTAGTTAGAAGTGGAGCTCCATAGAGTAGGGAGGGAATAAGAAAGGAAGTAGAGAGAGTGATTTTAGTGGCAGTAGTAAGGAAGTGGTTTTGTTGATAGAGCATGCCTAGTTTTTGATGTTTTTTTTTTATATTTAGTTGAAGATGGGAGTTGAATTTTAGTTGGTTATCAATTTGGACTCCAAGTAATTTGGTCTCTGTCACCAGTTCCAATGGAATGTTATTTTGACTAGTAATACAGAATGTGTTTATATTGAAAGAGTTGACTTTAGAGGGGGTGAATATCATTAATTTGGTTTTAGAGGCGTTGAGCGCTAGATGATTTTTTTCCATCCATTGCTCAGTGGTTGAAAAAGCATCCTGAGTTAGCTTTAGGAGTGTAGGGATAGATGTGGCAGTGCAGATAATGGTAGAATCATCTGCATATTGGATGATGTTGGAGAGAGGGATGGCATTGTGAAAATCATTTATAAATATGTTGAAGAGGAGGGGACCTAATATGGAGCCTTGGGGGACTCCGGTTGGGGTATTAAGAAATGAGGAGGTTGCCTTTTTCCATTTTACTGCTTGACATCTATTGGATAAGTAGCTGGAGAACCAATTCAATGATGAGGGAGATAGGTTAAGTTTTGAGAGTTTGGTTAAAAGCAAGCTGTGTGAAATAGTATCAAAGGCTTTAGAGAGGTCGAGTAGAAGGCTAGAGACAATAAGGCCAGAGTCCCGGGCTTTATTAACAGTTTCAAGGAAGGAGAGGAGTGCTGTCATAGTGCTGTGATTAGGTCTGAATCCATGTTGTGTGGGAGATAGTAGGTGATTATCTAAGAGATGTGGTAGAAGTTGATGTTGGATACACTTTTCAAGGAGTTTAGAGAGGGGGGACAGGATAGCGATAGGGCGGAAGTTAGTAATATTGTTATTGTTGCCACCTTTATGTAAAGGTATGATGAAGGCCTTTTCCCAGATTTGGGGAACTATGCTTTCTTGGATAGAGCGGTTGATTAGTATGCTAATGGGGTAGGCAATTGCTTTGGCAGCTATACTAAGAAAGTAGGAAGGGATGTCATCAGGAGCATTGGTGCATGGCTTTAGTTTTTGAAGAAGTTTTTGAATGGTAGAAGTGGATATAGGTTTAAATGAGAATGGAGGGGAGTGTGGAGAGGGGGTGTTAGGAGGTGAGGAAGTGAGAGTAGGAGAGGAGGTGGATGGTAAAGAGTTAGTAGATGAGAATGTGAGAGTGGTAGTAGTGCTAGGTGTAGTGTTGGTAGGTGTGGATGAGGTTGAGTTGGAGAAAGTGTTGTTAGAGAATGAAGAGGTTAGTTTGGAAATAGATTCAATGAAAAAAGAGTTGAATTGAGTAGCTAAGTCTATATCTGGGGTATTAGGGTCTGGGGTGGGGGTGACTGGTGTTCTAGGATTAAGTAGAGTAGAGATGTCCTTCCAGAATTTTTGAGGATTTGTTTTGTTATTGTTTTGGAGTATGGACAAGTAATTTTGTCGATCGGAGATGATGAGCTTTTTCACCCTGTTTCTAAGTGTCTTATGTTCATTATGAATGAGGGGGGTCTTTATTTTCTGGTAGTGTTTACAGACTTTATCTCTTTGCCGCATTGTTGCTAGTGTGTTTTTGGTAAACCAAGGGGCAGTTTTCATTTTGATTCTCTTTGTTCTTAGAGGAGCATGGAAGTCTAGTAATTTTAAGAATGTAGTGTTGAAGTGGGCAACAATATTATCTAGGGGTAATGTTTTTAGACAATTACAGTTTATTTCTTTTAGGGAGTTAGCAAAGGTTGATGGGTTAAAGTTTTTTTGATTACGGATTGTAATATACTTGTGGGTGCGATGTAGGAGTAAGGGGAGACATCGAGAGTAGATGGGTAAGTGGTCACCAAGGGGATCGAGAAGAGTTCCACTGTCAGAAAAATAGTGGGGATGAGAGACTAAGATCCAGTCCAAGATACTGCCGCTAGAGATGTTTTTTGAGGGGCATGTTATAGAGGTGATTAATTGTGAAAAGTTATGTAAGTTGATGTTAAGTGGGTTTGTGGGAGACTGAATGGAGGCCCAGTTAATATTCACGTCACCTAAGATTATTGTTTCATTGTTAATGTTGTTGGTGAGCCAGGAGAGGATGTCTTTTAGTGTGGAAGTATTATCCCCTGGAGGGATGTAGAGTGAAGCTATACATATGTGTTTATGTTTGTTAACTTGAAGTAGTGTTATGAGTAGTTCAGCGTTATTAAATTGAGGAGTAGGTTTGTTATAGGGAGTAACTGACAAGGAGGTTGAGTAGAGGAGAGCTACTCCTCCACCTTTTTTGTGAGACCTGTCTTTTCTGATGATAGAATAGTTTGGTGGGATTATTTCAGAGTCCTTTATATGGGGTTTTAACCATGTTTCTGAGATGGATAAGATGTCTGGTTTATTGTGTTTCAACCAGGCATGGAGATTTGGGAGTTTGTTAACTATACTTTGAGAGTTTAAGGAGGTGAGTAGTAAGGACTTGTCTTTAACTGTTGAGGAGGTGGGGCCTGGGTTAGGATGGATATCACCTGATAGTAGATTGGTAATGGAATATAGGATTAAGTTGGAGAAGTAATTGGACAGTTTAGAGAATACATTAGGTTCTATTGTGATTTTGTAGGATTTGGAAATTGTTGTATGGGAAAAGTGTTTCTGAGTGGTTATAAGTTTATATGAAAAAAGTATAAGTTTTTTTCAAAATCCAATTCATGATGATAAAACCAGTTTATTCCAATAACAGAGTTAAGCGCTTTCACCCAAGAGGGCTTCATCAGACCATAACTATTTCCAAAACTTAAAATGTTTAAATACCAATACTGGCGGGAAACACATAATAATTCACTCTTGAAGCAACAGACATCTAAATATATAAACTATGTATAAAAATATATATAAAAGACTATATGCAGATAAGCAGCAAACCTTCACTTAAAACTGTTTGTCAAAAAATACATAATGCATATACAAAATAATGCACATAAAAATATGTGCACATATAAAAATGTAAAAAGTCAGAGAGACACTCACTATCTTGACCTAAGCCCTCTAGACCTCAGAAAAGGTTTAATGGTTACTTTATTATTAAGACCAGGGTGTTGATCTGCCCTGAGCCTTATGATCCACTTCGCTTCTTGACTCTCAGTATAAGTCTTGAAGTCTCCACCCCTGGCATTAGGATGTAGCATTTCTATAACCCTGAACCTGAAGACATGGGTCTCATCTGTGTCTAAAACATGCTTTGAGAGTGCATTAACAGTGGAAACAATCCTGATTTGGTATAAATGTTCACAGACCCTATCCCTGAATTTCCTGTTTGTCTTAACCACATAATACATCCCACAGATCTCACAAGAAGCAAGATAAACGACATGCTTAGACATGCAATCAGCAAATACCAGGAAGACATATTCATATTGATCCAGGGGGTGAATAACAGTACTACTGGAATCTATGAAGCCACAAAAAGTACACTGTCCACAAGGAAAAGTCCCATAAGTATCATGCCTATCAATCCCTTCTCTATTACTGGGATAACACAGTAGCTTCTTCAAATTAAACTTATTCTTATGCACAAACTGTGGGGCATCGCCTGCAATCTCTCTAAAATTAGGATCCACCCTTAGCACTTCCCAGTGATTCCTGATGATGTCCTTTATGTGTCCTACATCCTTGGTATAGAATATGGGAATTCTAATATTACCAGATCCATTGATGTTATTAACGTGATACTGTCCAGGTGCTCTATGGAATCTGCTCCTACAGGGCCATCACCACGAGTGGCGCTATGACTAATATAAAACCAAAAAATAAGGGGCAGCTGTGCCTCCCCTCAACATGGAAATCCCATCCAAGCCCTTTCCAATATCATCCATCTTATATGCTCGAGCACTAAATCTCTGATGCAGCTCTTCCAACTCATTAGAAAACCCTACATCTGAAGGGTTATATCTAAATGCCCATAAAGCTGGACCCCTGACTACGTTCCTAAACACGTAGCCGGGGTGCATACTATGTCTATGCAAAAGAGCATTCTTATAACAAGGTTTCCTATAGACACCTGTGTTCAGCATCCCATTGTCCAATCTCTCTACATACACATCCAAGAAGGGAATCCATGTGGCAGAAAACTCAAAACTGAACTTAAGGTTTTCAGAAATACTATTAACTTCATCAATAAATACAATCAATTCATCTGATGTCCCTCTCCAAATAAAAAACAGGTCGTCCACAAAACGCCTGTAAAAGGGAATCAAAGATAAATAACCTCATGTCTTAAACAAGAATTCTCTCTCCCAAGCAGCCATAAAGAGATTGGTGTAGCTATTGGCACAAGAAGTGCCCATAGCTACGCCATCTCATTGTAGGTAACCTTGCATACCAAAACAAAACACATTATTTTCCAATACCACTTCCAGGAAAGTCATTAGTATATCTATAAGGGACTCAGCAAGTCCAGTACACTCCTTCAAACACCCATATACTCTCTCATCCCCCTCCCTATTGGAAATGAGAGTGAAGAGAGATTGGACATGCATGGTGACAAGTAGATAATCCAAGTCATCAGGAGTTTGTCTCATGTACGTATACAAATCACGCAAAAACTGCTTCATATCCCTTAGTATATATTTATTGGCATCTACAATAGGTCTAAGGAACTTTTTGATGTAAATAGAGAAAGGCTCTGTAGACCAACCCCTACCCGAGACAATCGGTCTCATTGGTGGCTGTTCCCTATTCTTGTGGATTTTAGGGAGACCTTGAATAATAGGTATGAGAGCGTCACCAACAACCAAATGCTCAAAGAGTCCTTCTGTAATAATGTGACTCTTCTTCTAACATACAATTGATCCTGCGGACATGTAGTAACACTGTATCACTATCAATGGGACAATAAAACCTCTCATCACTTAACATCCGTTTCATGGACTCGTTGTAAAAAAACATATCCATTACTACAATACAACCACCTCTATCAGTGGGTCTTATAGCAATGGTGGAGTTATCACGTTCTAAGGCACTGCTCTGTCTAAATGTAAGGTTGCCTCTCTTGAGATTCCGACCAGTATTCATATGCCTGCTCTTATAAAGGTCATTCTCCACTAGCTGCAGCCAGTAGGGGGTGTACAATAGGAACATACTGATTTGGTTTATTAAATTTCTTATCACCAGGGATGGACTGTCTACCTCTAAATACAATCTTCAGGGATAAATTCCTGAGAAAAAGTTTAAAATATATCATTGATTCAGTGAAATCACTGAAACAAGTGGGGATAAAAGTAAAACCCTTTGATAATACATCAATCTCTTCTGGGGTTGACACATAAGATAAAATATTACAGATCAATGTTTCCCTGCTCTCTCCCACATCCCTTTCAGGTTGTAGTTCAGAAGGGAATCAGCTGAGAGCTTCCTTTTTTGTCTGCCTCTGCTCATTGATCGTGTTCTCCCCTCCCTGTGATCTAAACTGTTGGGGAAAGGGTTATTGGAATAAACTGATTTTATCATCGTGAATTGGATGTGATTTGTATCTTACAGCCTTGTATCGCTCTGTTACCTACTGTTTTTGTTCATTTTTATTACTGGTTTGGCTTTGGTTACTGGAGCGTGTAATCCCTGGAAGCATTTCTTTTGTGAGTCATATCATTCAGTAATTTAAAGAGAATCTTCTAGAAAATAGTAGTAAGGAAGAAAATAATATCATAGAATGCATTAGTATTGTGTTGGACAGATATAGTTAGGTGATAACTGAATCCCGGTCTGTTTTACTATGTAATTTATTGTTTCATAGTTTCCATTTCAGAAATATAGGAAAGATAATTTAATTATTACTGAGTTTCATTATCTCTTAGGATAATGATTATGGTTTCATGATCTGAGTCAGTTACTATGGTATAACCATGGGCAGGGTGCAGAAAAATCCTAGATATATCTGTGTAATATTTAAGATACTGTCAGCCCAACTCAAAAAAATAAATGAATAAATAAATAAATAAAAGCAAGGCTGGAAGCTGTAGTATAGGTGGACAAAGATGAGGATAGTGAAAATATGATCTTGTTGTTTGTGGGGGATCTTGGAATAAGGCATTTTTAATTGGTACAATTGTTGCTATGTAAGTATCTCTTAGTTAATATAAATCTTGCCAGTATGAGGTAGGTGTATTCACATATGTATAAAAAAGCGAGGAAAGATAATTGTCTGATACAATAGTAATCCAAGGAGACTTATCTCAGAGTAAAGTAATTAAACTAAAGAAATACAACAGATCTTAACATTTGTGAAAACTGTATCATTGCTTTGGCTAAAAAAAATTGTAGCAAAAAAGATTAAGCATCAGAAGACGTAAATTAAAAAAATGTAGACAGAATGGTCAATAATCACATCAAAATTAAAAACAGACTGATAATATATTTAAAGCAAGGATGGCAGAACCAGGAGTGCATTAGATCTATATTGATCATTTTGCAAAAACAACTACAAAAGTGATGTTTTATTCCATCTTGAATTGAATGTCAAACCACAAGCAGCATCTCAAAGATGCATCCTATTTTTTTTTTTTTTTGGTAGGGCTACTAAAATAGTGGGGATGCATGGGGGCTTGCCCCTGCAAAAAAAAAAAAAAACTGTTTAAATGGTCGCTTAAGGTAGTTTTGACAAACTGGTTTAGTCTATTTGCATTCATTGAAGCCACCTTCGATGGACAGACATGAGTCCATACATATATTATGCAAAGCGATGCAACTTTGCAAAGTCTGTTAAAATCAGCTTCATTGTCACTGGATACATATTTTAGAAAAAAAAATGGCAACAAAGAAACAGATTCTAAAAAATAAAATCAATGATGTTGAAATGTAGGATAAAAACAGAAATGGAAAAATACTTGTGCTTAGTTAAGACACCTCCATGAAAATAGTGTGCAGCTAAATGAGATGGCGTAATGTGGTATGTGGATGCTTTTCAACATATGGGGGTCATTGTCAGGGTTCCTGACACTGTGAGCTTTGTTAATTAAAGAACAGCCTTAAACTGCTTCTTAAGAAGTTACTTAATGCAAGAAAAACAGGATTACAAGGTCATGGGTGTCACTACCTATAACTATGTTACCTCTTGAAATATAAATGAAATAACTATGTAAAGGTAAGTAAAACAACATGAGCTGTATGTACCATTCTTAAAATACAAAAAAAAAAAAAACTGACAAGATTGTTATTCTCTATAGAATACAAATAAGGAATGGTATGAAGTAGGCATGCACCTTATGGGTAACCTTACCATAAGAATATTTATTTTATTTATTTATTTTACATTTGTTGAACGGGAGAGTCCAACTGGATTACAAGTCCATTTTCAGTGGAGGCCTCGGGAGAAAAGCTCCAAGAGAACAATTTTTTACAAAAAATAGTTTTAAGGGCAGACATTTGACATACAATTTCCATAGAAGAGACTCTGGTATACATATTAAGTAACAGATAGGATATATTCATTCTCTACAATATAATATTAAATTTTAGGAGGTATTCCTAAGTTTAGGATTCCTGTGATAGATTTATTATCAGAGTAAAAGCAGAGAGACGTAGAATAAGGCTCTGAGAGAGAGCAGATGATGCTCGCTATAGTTGAGAAGGATAACAAATTGATTCACTATTGGCCGGATTCACAAAGGCTTGCACGGAGTCTTAGAGTAGACTCCATGCAGCCAACATGTCCACCGAGTGATCCAGGAACAGCCGGTAGGGGCGTGCAACTGAGCTCTCCAAACTAGTCCTACACTGACAGGGCTGGGATATGCAAATTACCTCAATTGCAGGCGAAAGCCATGCAAATGAGGTAAATTTGTGATCCAGGAAACCCGAACCTGTCCGAGTAGGAATAGTGTTATTTGCAGAAATGTACTCAGTTGATAACTGAGTACGGTTCTGCAAATAGCAAAACAGAGCCATGTCAGCTGGAAAAAAAGCATGCACTCAGAGGAGGAAGCATGCCAATGGCCAAAAATACAGCCATTGGCAACAGAAAGTGAATCAAATTAAAAATAAAATAACTTTTTTTTTATCCTGATCACCGGGGTTTAACCGTAGCACAGCGCCGCGCAAACGTACTCGCCCTAAAAAGCAGAAAATTAATAATTAAGATCCACAAATGTGGATTTTATAGCTAAAATGAATTTACAATGCAAGGGAATGGCAGGCTGAAAGAACATGGCCACCGAGTAGAGGTTGCTAAGGGGGGAAGCTCAGTCTAAGAGATGTAACTAAGCATTAGTAGGCAATCCTATGCAAATGAGAGGATAGTGAATCGCAAGTTTACATAGCAAATGAGCACACTCAGTGGAGTGTAGGAGTAGGATAAGGAGAGTAACAGAGTAGAAGATGGGTGACATCATGAGGGGGGTATGTATGAAAGAAGTGAAGCTCATTGGAGCAGAGTGACATGTGTCAGCTTACATTTACATAATAGTGAAAGAGGTGTGTCAACATGTAGGCCA
Source organism: Protopterus annectens (assembly GCF_019279795.1). NCBI lineage: Eukaryota > Metazoa > Chordata > Ceratodontiformes > Protopteridae > Protopterus > Protopterus annectens. Next base: position 136,693,579 of record NC_056731.1, read on the forward strand.
GGTAAAGTCAAGAAATCGAAGGTGTATACCATGGATAACACCAAAGTTTCTTGCTGAGCGTGCATGCGTGCGTGTGCGCGCCAGTAAACCCGAATAAGACAGTGTGCGTGCGTGTAAGTGTGTGTGTGCGCGTGTAGGCTTGAGTAAGCATATGTAAGGGTGTGTAAACAGTTGTAAGCGCGTTTGCACTGGTGTGCGCACGTTTTAAGAAGAATAAGCAAGCTTTAGTCCGTGTAAGCATGTGTGCGCGCGTGTTAGCTGTTGTGCGTGTGTTTGCACTTGTGTGCGCTGCACTCCCCCCCCCCCCCCAAGGAAACAGTAAGGAAAAAGGAAGCACACCAAATAGTGGAAGTTACCAGGGAGTACTAGCAGAGCTAGCAGGTGAAAACAATTAGAATCAGGCAATTACCCAGGCAGAACACTAGCCCAGCCCAGCCCAGCACTTAAAACTCTGCAAACAACAGTCCATTATGTTTCTCTCAAGAGACACTGCAACACTGCAGTAAGCTAATAGAAGTGAAAACTGAAAAGGCTTCACTGAGACAAAAATTGTTAGGGGCTGCCATTGCTGTTATAAGGCGACATATGCAACATGCTGAGGGTGGTGATAATGCAAATGCTGCTGGACAACCCACAGTGAGGAGACGGAGAAGAGTATACAGGCCCAGGGTTACCTACCAGGGGCTACATGAGCTGGAGATAGTGGAGCGCTATAGAGTGGACAGAGACCTCTTGCAGCAAATTGTTGAGCTGTGCAGGCCATGCCTCACACACAGAACCAACAGAGGGAAACCCATCCCAGTGGAAACTAAGGTATATGTTGGACTAAGAATATTAGCAGCAGGTACCTTCCAGAGACCAACTGGTGATATGATGGGGATATCACAGGCATCAGCATCCAGGGTACTGCACCAGTTCCTGAATGCAATGTCAGCACATGTCAGTGATCATGTATATTTCCCCAATTCCATTGAGGTATTGGCCAGCAATATGCATCTCTTTCAGCAAATAGCTAAATACCCTGAGGTAGTGGGTGCAATAGACTGCACGCACATACGCATCAAAGCACCAGCCAGTGAGCGTGGTAGGGTCTACTTCAACTGTAAGGGCTTCCCCTCCATCAACTGCCAGGTCATGTGCGATGCCCAGGGCATAATACTGAATGTTTGTGCTGGCTGCCCTGGAAGCTACCATGATTCCCATATCTGGCATCTGACGTAGCTGTACCAGACATTTGCCAGTGGGGACTTCCCACATGGTCACCTAGTGGGGGATGCTGGCTATGCACTGGAGCCGTGGCTGATGACACCCATCAGAAACACACACACACCTGAAGGGGAACGCCATAATGAGGCACACGCACAAACATGAAATGTAATTGAGCGTGTGTTTGGGCTGCTCAAGTCACGGTTCCGGTGCCTGGACACATCTGGTGGAGCCTTGCAGTACTCACCAACTACATGTACCCAAATTGTCATGGTATGTGCTATGCTACATAATATAATCCTGTGAAAACAGCTGCAGCAGGACCAGCATAGGCCTGGGCCAAACAGCCCCTCACCATTGCCAAGTCCATCACAGGCAGAGCGTGACTTGGTGGAGGAACAACCTGAGCCTGCCCCAGTAGGCAGAAGGAGGCGTGCCCAGTATGCTTTGGCCTTGGCAAAGAGGCAACGCATAGCACATACACTGGCTCAGTAGGAACTCTGAAAATGATACTTCTCTCTGACCTGCACATATAGTAAAAGGGATGCATACATTGACACTACCTGCTTTCAAACATGTATAGGGAGTGTAGTATGTGCATCCAACATAGGCAGCCCTGCATCAACACCTGAGGCATGATTGCCATGTGTTAAGCAATATAAAGCAGTGCTAAACAGCATTTACCATTATGAAGTCAATGTAAACAAAATCGCACACACCAACTACTACAAATGTGGTCAGTGTAGAGTAATATTGGCCAATGTCCAGCAATGATGGTTAATATTGAGCAATGTCGGACAAGCTGGGTCTAGGTAAGCATAGCTGAACAAAAGCCAACATGCTCATATTTGCTCTACTGGCCCCTAAGAGTCTGGTCTGCTCAGTATGAAAATATAAGCGGTAATGGGCCTCGCACCCAGGATACTGTGCACTATAGTCATAGTACTGAACCACTAAACCATGACAGTAGTGCAGTGGTTAACCTGTATGAAGAAATGTTGATAAGTCTATGCAAAGTATTTCACAGAAACCCTGCAGGTACAGCATAATCCCTGTCGAGTTATGACACAAAGGTGAGTCCTGCAGTAAGAATACAACCTGACTTTCAACACACACAGTACAAATGTTAATAATGGACATGTAGACATAAATCAACAAATGTAGTGGACCTCAGACAGTAACATACTGAAAGGTCACACTGGGCATGCTCACACACTTGAATACATGAGACAAATGTCAGGCAACAGAACACTGACAGTCTGAACTGGGCATGCTCACACACTTAGGCCATGTTGGAGTAAAGCATTGGGCCACACATAGCAGGCAGTTGCATGTGTTAACCCAGAAACCTCTCACTACACAGCAATCTGCCTTGTGCACACACTTATATGACAACAGACACGTATATAATATAGTGGAACCCTGCCATAAGCAAATATGTTCTACAGATACCTAAGTGGTTCATATAAAGTGTGAAAGCAAAGATGATAAAAACCTGCAAACAGTATCAGCAATAAACATTGTGCATCATGAAAATGATCATAGGTTCAGAGGTTGATACTAGGCTATCTGCCCTAGGGTATGTACAAGCATAGCCAGAGTGTGTTTGGCTACTGCAACCCAGTCAAATCAGAGCACTGTGCCTGTGAATAGTAGGTCACACAAGATAGCCCATTTACGTTCAGTGTATTGTGCCTCTGTCTAGCAGGGACCCAGAAGATATCCCATGGGTAAACATGCGATCACCCATCCACTTGTCAAGATGTCACCTGTAGGTGGTTAGTGGGTGGCTCTGCCTATGCAAAACCGGGATTACACTCCGGAGTGAGTGGAGGCTTTCTGATAATAATCTGGCCCCCCAGCATGTCCTTTTAACATCAGTGCTGAGGTATATGTCCCTGGAGTGTGTAGCAGCAAGGGAGTCGGATATCCTGAGGTGGAGCATGTCCAGTAAGTCTGGGTCAGATATTGCCTTCAACTACAGGCACACAACACATCCATGTAGGTGGTAAGTGACTGAGTAGAGCTGGAGTTAGTGTATCAGAACTGTGCAGGGCATCTGTGTGAGTCCCTACATCTGCTCGAAGAGTAACATTTGTGGCCATTACAGTTGCTGCAGGTGTCAGGTAAGGTACATCCCAAAGGTGGCATAGTAACCAAGCATGGTCGTGAAGAGTATAGGGGCACAATGACCACACGTGATCAACATGTGAAACCATGTGGGATATGGTGGGCTATGTAGACGTACTGTCTAACCACTATGGCAATAGGATTGTCAAAGGCGAGAGTACGAACAGGTCATGTCCCCAAACCCGAACAACTACTACTGTATGTAATGGATTACAACCTATGTGGTAATGTGTGGGCATCTTGTCATCCTCAAAGGGGATGACTATGCAACTAATGGCATGTAGCCGTGGGCCATGGCTCAGGCACCAGTCAACCTATCTCTGTGAGACCCTGTATGAGTATGCATGTGCCAGCAGGAGAGCTGATTATGGCACCCAGTTTGCATTCATCTGTGAACATGGGCAGCCATATCCCTCCTGTGAAAGCCTGTACATCACCCAAATATATACTGAACAAGAGAGGTCCCAGGACTGAGCCTTGTGGGATGCCAGGTGTAACTGGTGTATAGTCAGACATAGCACCTGCAACACTGAGCATGTGGGTGCTATCCCTGCTCCAGGTAGCAATCCATTGTGTCAGATATGTGTCGATATTGATGCTGGTGAGCCTATGCATAATGGCCGAGTGGGGTATTGTGTTGAAGGGTTGTGCAAGGTCCAGGCAGGCTGTGTGGACAACCGTCCCAACACTGATGGACCTGGTAACTGTTGAAAGAATATGAACAGGTCCAACAGGCAAGATCTGCCCACAACAATGCTGTAATGTGTAGGATCCAGTGTCTGTAGGTTTCCCATGTCTATGTGCATGAGTCCCATTACAATACACTCCATAGCGTTGCAGAACAGGCAAGTTAGCCTTTTAGGCCGATATTGTCTGTGATCTGTTGTGGAAGTATTCAGTGGAGCGGGACCACTATTGCTGTACGCCATTCCGTGGGTACATATCCTGCAGTAACTCTTATATCGAATAGTGACGTAATGTGAGTGTTACGTCTGTCATGAAGGCTGTGTACGACACAGGCCGGGACACCGTCTGGTCCCATTGATGCTGTGGGGAGGGCAGCACTCACCTGTTTACTCGTGATGTCTGGGAGGTTACACTCTGTTGGTATGGACAGTACCACCTTAGGGGGGATGGGGAGACACATCTGCACTGAACCTGTTTGCCAGGATGATGGCAATGTCAGTGGGTTCAGGGTATGTTTAGTCAGTATGCAGTAACACACAGCACATCAGTGAGTGTCCAGCCAGGTACCTGAATCAACTGAAAAAGACCTTGTGAGTGTCTGACGTGTCTGGTGCAATTGTCCGTTAGAAGTGTGCCTGACATAAATACCCGAGTGATTGTAGCAGTCCGCTACTGCAGATCACAGATGCCTTCCCTATCTGGGATTGTGCTCTATCATGTAATAGCTTCCTCCATTTGTTATAAAGCGTATTAATGGCTGGAATCTACCAGACAGGTCCACTGCCATTGGAGGAGTGAGTCCAATTGTTATTTTGGATGTAACGATCCATGCAATCCACTAGGTGTCCATAGAATGTGTGTGTAAAGGATTCAGAAGTCTGAGCCATACTTACCACTGACCCAGGGTCTCTGATGGATACCACCGTGGTTTGGAGGAGTGTGACCTTTGCTTTTGGGAAATTCACCAAGATTACACAGGATGGGTGTGGGATGGGATATGGATGTCCAGTGAGATAAAGTATGTTCTGCCCTTACCAATGAGGGGTATATCGCAGGTGTGGAACATAGAGTCCCCATGTCGGTGATGATCATGTCCAATATGTTGTCCCCTCTTGTGGGTGTGGTGACCGGTTGTGCCATAGCATATGAGTTTAGAAATAGTAGCAACTGTTGGGTGAGGGTGTTGGGGCCTGAGTATTATCCACAGTCAATGTGTGGGTATTTGACATCACCCAATATAATGGTGATTGGGGAGACCTTCATATGGTCCAATGTTCCCAGGAAAGCTGAGTGAAGTTGCTGTGTTGGGGTGTGCGGTCTGTAGCAGGCAACAAACCAAAAGACAGATTTGCACAATGTTAGGTGCATATGTATAGTCCGTGATGCATTGTGCAGTGCTACCAACCCAGAGGTATGTGTATCTGTGATGTATATGGATACTCCCCCTATTTGTGTTGGCCATTCCGAGTTATGTGGTCAGAAAGCATGGTACAAAATACAACCTGGTAGTGCTGGTGTGCAAGTGGGAGCCTCAACCATGTGTCCGTTATTGCACAGATATTGCTATCCTCCATACTGAGGAGATTCCTGAGTGGGCGCAATTTGAGGGTAAGACATATGGTGTTGAGCAGCATTACCCTCGGTGTCGTGTACTCTTTAATGTGTATGGAGGTGGTTCTGTCCTTTGAGCCCTGCTTAAATAGTGAAGTATGGTGGCAGCAAGTGCCCTAGCCAGTATTCAAAAGTCCAAGGGTGACAGGTGCAAGCTGTCCATAGGGAAGCTACGTGGCATGTCGAGCATGTCACCCCATGGTGACAGAAACTGTATCCCCTTTGAATAACACCAATATGTTAGCCAACTGTTAAACGTGATCAGTTTGTTGGTATACTGTGACATCATGCTTGGTGATTGTAAGATGCTAGACAAGGTCAGGGTAATACTGGGCTGGGCTACATGATCACAGAGTTCCTCTATGTTTCATGTCATGTGGTCCAGGGAGGAACGTCTGAGGTTGTACGCAACAGCATGGACAATGATGGAGCCAGTCCTGGACTTGCTTTGGAGAGACCTAAGTGCATGTGTTATGTGGCGGATCCTGGCATCTGAGAGACAGCTCAAAGTGACTATTCCCCTGTCTGGCCTGGTGAGTGGGATGATAGTGTGTTTGACATTAAGTGTCACCTATAACAAGTGTATCATGTGTGTTGTTTAGCCCAAAGGGCAGTGACTGTGTGGCACACTGACATTGTGAACTGTGTGATATGTGGGCATTGTAGTGGGGTAGCAGTTGTATGTGTGTCTGCTTTGGAGGTCTTTGCTGCTTAGGCAGAGTGTATGTAGAGCCTCCGAATATGTGTATGTGTGATAATGTGGTTTGTTTGCTGTCACTATCGGTGTATTTGAGACTGATATGTGGTGTGTGCGGTCACCCTCACCACCTGATAGACTATGCCAGTCATGGGTCGAGAGAGCTCAGCATCCTGTATGTCAATATTGTTACATCTCCCACATATATGTGAGTGTGATGTGAGGAGGAGAGGGTTGTCTGTGTAAATGAGCAGATGTGACATTGTGTCATAACCACAATATTCACTAGCTGGACTGGAGATTACACATGAAACCGACCCTTGGACATACCAGTGTATTATGATGACATACTCTGCAGCCTGATCACAAAGGATCAGTAGGGTTTTAAGTGTGTAAAAGAGTATAACCAGAATTAGTGCTCGGGTTTGTCTGTGTTTTGTAAAGAGTAGCTGAGAAGGAGTCCAGACTGAGAATCATGATATGTCCTTCAACTATGTAATAAATAGTAATGTACATGCATATATGTGTTGAGTCAGGGACAACTGTACCTTACTGACATTGCCGACATCCTGGCGGACAGGCCCATGTATACATACCCACCCCCCGCTGACGATAGTCCCTGACATCATACCAGGAGATATCACGTGTAGAATGGCTGAACATCTCCCCCCAAAGCCAAAAGCATGGCAGCAATTGGATTACATTGTTTCAAAATATGTGTCATGCATGCACTACAGAACAAACAGTCTGTTGCACCTGAACAGTCTGTTGAGCCTCACCCACTCCACAGGACCTGGAACCGTCGAATGTGTTACAGCAACATATGGCACTCCCCACATGTGTGGGTGCACAACACACCATGGGAAGTATAGTCCAGTAAGCCTATAAAGTCTGATCTGCAAGGCCATGGAGTGCATCATGGCAGAAGTCATAAACAGAGCTATTGGAAACCGACAAACACACAGCCCTACCAACTGTGGTATGTTCATGTGCAGATCATGGTTCCCAAGCATGCTACACCATCTGCAAGGCAGCCACCCAGGACATACATCACGGAACAGAGCTACACATGTCCCACATAGACTTTGAACAGCTCTTCATCAACATTACAGACACATGTCGTATCCACAAAACCAACAATCTGTGCATAGATATGTGTTCACATATGAAGAGATGGCAATTTGTCCACAGATAGATCACACAAGGTGAGACTCACGGCATCCTGTACAAGCTGTTGATACCTGCCGACCTACATAGATCATTCCTGGGATTGCATAAAAATGTGAACACACATTACCATGTCTAGTCTGATAATGTCATCATCCTACAAATATACCAGGAGAACAGAAACCACCCAGTAAAGCATATAGCGCACCATGTTAATGCGTATCTCTCTAGTATCATAACATAATTAGGTAGGGGTTGAGTCCTGCAAATGCCAAGTGTGTGTGTGTGGGGGTGTGTGTATGTGTGTGATTTCCTTTGAGAGGAGTAGCCTTTTTGGAGACTGGGAAAACACATTAAAAGAGGTACATCCCTCTTTGGAAAGTCTGATGATGTCAGCATCCTACAAATATTCAAGGAGAACAGCAACCCCCCCTAGTAATGCATACAGCTCGCTGTGTTAATGCATATCTCTCTAGCATCATAACATAGTTAGGTAGGGGTTTGAGTCCTGCAAACGCCAAGTGTGCATGTGGGGGGGAGGGGTGTATGTGTGTGATTTCCTTTGAGACGAGTAGCCATTTTGGAGACTGGGAAACACACACTAAAAGAGGTACATCCCTCTTTGGAAAGTCTGATGATGTCAGCATCCTACAAATAGTCAAGGAGAACAGAAACCACCAACTAATGCATATAGCGCACTGTGTTAATGCGTATCTCTCTAGTGTCATAACATAGTTAGGTAGGGGTTTGAGTCCTACAAACGCCAAGTATGTGTATGTGTGTGATTTCCTTTAAGAAGAGTAGCCTTTTTAGAGACTGGGAAAACACATTAAAAGAGGTACATCCCTCTTTGGAAAGTCTGATGATGTTAGCATCCTACAAATATTCAAGGAGAACAACAATCACCCAGTAATGCATATAGCACACTGTATTAATGCATATTTCTCTAGCATCATAACATAGTTAGGTAGGGGTTTGAATCCTGTAAACGCTGTGTGTGTGCCACAGGTGGTCGATGCAGTGTGGGTTTTGCTTTTACTATGGTATGACATATGTTTCAAACAGTATGTGCATTGCACACATCGGGTATCTGCGTGTCAAATACATTTTTGTACATATGACCTCAATCAGTACATAGCTGTGAAGCCTGCATACTACATGAATAAATTTGTAACCTACGACAGATTGTGCCGCTGCTTCTCAGATCACAGGTCACATATGTATGTATGCGTCAAGACCGGCCAATGTAGTGATCCGTGGGCAAGGACATCCCTGCCACACACACCCATGACACATACTATAGAGTACTGTGAGTGAGGGTAATTGCCAGGGTATATGTCAGACATGTTCATACACAACAACGACTGGCAATAATGGACAGTCATTATAGGTGTGCACCAGCCCTGTGGATATGCATGCAGGCCCCTAATGTGTTATGTGAAACACCGAGGGACCCCACAATACCTATGGATATGTGGATACCAAGGGACAGATGACATAACATGTGTCTGTCTGTACACATTGGTACCCAACATACATGTTCAGGGCTACCACCTATGTGGTACTGTCAGGATAGTATGTATAGTAAATGTGGATGACTATGCCATAGATGGCGTACTGCTATACAGCATGTATTGGACAACAGGTATCTGTCTGTATGATACCCTTGTGTAGGATATGTGTCCCATCCAGGGAATGCAGTGTAGGCCAATGCATGCATTTCCAGATGTGGATGGACATATCCCTAGTGTGTTTGCATGTACCTAAGAGGGCTATATGCCACACAGTTGTGGTCCCAGGAATGTGTGGCGGTCAATACCACTGGTTATTGTTATAGTATAGTATTGGAAGGATCCAACTGTTACTGAGTTCCCTACAACTGTGAGTCATTTGTCAGGACATCATCTAATGATTGGTTATAGTCATGCTGTTGAGGTGGTGTATACTACCAGACTGCAGATCATTGACAGAGGGGCAGTATCAGGTACCAACCCTGACTGGGTGCTATCATCAGAGGCAGAGGTATGATGACTGGACCCATGTCCCTGCTGGGACTGGCCAGCGCCACGTGCATGTGGTCTAGTAGGACGGTCAATGGACAGGCCAGCCCCAGCATTGCTGGGGCTGGTACTGCCACTACGGGAGCGGCTGTGATCCATGGTCCGTCCGCGATGGCTGCCAGCTGATGCTGTTGCTGGCATGCATCCATGTCAGCTTCTCATCTGTCCCGCACGGTCCTGGCTCATGGCTAACACATTGTGCAGGACATCTAATGTCTCCCTTCAATGGCTATCAATGACCTCGGTGTAATTCCAGATGGCACCGGCAAGGTCACGGATGCTGTCATTGATAGCAGTGTAATGGGCCCTCTGCACCCTTAGTCCCTGTTGCGTGTACTGTCCCGTACGTGCCTGTGCCTGCATTACAGCCCGGAACATACTGGAGGTTGTAATACCTCCAGGGGCACGTCTGCCAGGGGCAATATGACCAGTGGTGCTCCCCCTGAGAACCCCTGGACATCCACCTATGTGGTACCATTCCGGTAATCTGGCTATGGCTGTTGTGAGGGGATGCATGTGCCATAGGTACCACACTCTCCTGGTCAATGCCAACTGTATGCTGTCCCTCAGCTATGGCCATTGGTGACTAGGGATGTATTGGCAGTATGAGTGTGCGCATAGATGGGGTTGACCGCTGTGTACTGTCAATTGTTGGACCAACAACAGACTCTGTCAGACCTTCCTGTGCCACAATACATGTCTCATCATCTCCACTATTAGTGGTGGTGACATCAGGTTCCCTGCTGCATTCAGCCACCCCTAACTCAGCACCTGTGGAAGGAAGACAGGAAACACACTTTACAATCTGTACATGATGTTAGCACACATGCACACATGAACACATGCACGCATGAACACATGCACACATGCACACTTGCACACATGAACACATGCACACATGCACACATGAACACATGAACACATGAACACATGCACACATGCACACATGAACACATGCACACATGCACACATGAACACATGCACACATGCACACATGCACAGAACTACACTGCTCACCACAGCACATACACACACACACCAGCAATCCAACACATACACAATAGTGGGTGATGGTGGGTGACAGTATCACAAGGCAAACAGTCACCACACATGTGTCAGCATGCAGACCATGTGTTGCTCAACACCATGCAGTGCAAGTGTAGACAGCCTTATCTAATGACATTATACATGGCTTTGATGCATGTGTGTAGTTGTTCAGTGATTGGCTACACCCTGGAACACAATGTGTACATGGACACAACATTGCTGTGCAAGTATTATCTGCTCTGCAATGTCATGTGCACCATCACTCAATGGTATACCTACCATGGCTGCATGTGTTATCTGTGTGACACATAGATTGCCATGTCTGATGACAGTGTCTGTGTCCATAGCACATAATAGTGGGCACAGGTGTAGCAAAAGCATGCAATGTACAGACATGGGATGAGTGGTGCATGTAGACGTGAAGGAATCCCACTGCATGACATGGACATTGTACAGTGGTTATGGTGAGTGTGGGACATATTGCAGATATGTTGGTGCCAGCTATGACATGGAATGCTACACGACTGCAACATTAAACACCACACATACCCAATGTGTGTCATGTGACCTATACACCCAATAGCATTCCAGGACATATTTGTGACTCTTTGTCCAGATGGTGACTGTTGTGCAAAATGTGTATACTAGCATATGTAAGCACACACACAACATGCTATGCATGGTGTGTATAGGTGCATATGTTTGCACACACAGAACAATGAGGTGCACAGCAAAGACTGCTATGTGTAGTACTGTGGTCACTGTAACCGGATGGGGTGTAGTACCATGTGCCATCATCATCATCATGCATCTTGTGGTCACTCACAGCTACTACTGTGTGACAGACCACCACCTAGCATGCTGTACCTGAACTGCAGTGCCGTGGATACATTCACTATTACACAACCACTTTGTACATAGGTGTATGAGGTGCCCAGTAGGGAGCATTGCCTAACATGACTGTGTTATGCATTGAAGAGTGTTGCACAGACCCATGATAGGCCTCTACCCCTGAGGTACATCATGTGTGCTTGGATGACATGTAGGATACTGAAGTGTGACCTTACAGCGGGTGTGTGGTTACACCATATGTAGCATGACTTTGTGTACTGCATGTGATAAATGTGTTATGCTGTGTACAGGTGTTGCAACTATGCCTATCCAATGTGCAGTATGGGGTTGCCACAACTGTGTGTCATGCTCTGTGTATTGCATGTCATTGAGGCAGCTACTGACATTACTGAGCTGTGCAACGTCTCACAGCAAACAAGCATGGTATGCATTATGCATAGGTGTGTTACGTGTACATGGCCTACACCTCACCTATGACATGCATATTTCATTACCAACATTGCAGGTATAACACACTCACCAGCATGGATCGGCTGCCCTGCTGTCACACCAGAGGGACCTATGAGAATATGAGAGGGTTCATCAGTGGCCACAACTGTGGCCTTGCTACAGTGGGTATGCCAAACTGCAGTACAACAACAGTCAACAGTCACAGGTGCAGGGATATTATTCAAACTATCCGTATTGCACAACACTAGGCAGTGGAACTGCTAAACACACAGTACACATCTCACGTACACATAATCTAACAATATAGTTAACTGTAGTCTACAGATAGGGCATGTTACCTGCTTGCTCCAGGTGAATGGGCTGGGTGGCTCCGGCCTCCATTACAACAAATGTCAGAGGTTGATGTAGCTGTTGTCCAGGAGCCACCATGCTTAGGAGCAACTCCTCTGCTCTGGTGAGGGGGGATGAATGGCCACCTCACCACCTGTGGCAAGCTGCTGTCTTTGGATATCAGAAGCATGCCACCAGACTTGTCTAATTAAATCACTGCAGTGATGGCGTATCTGGTCATATGTCCGGTTATGCATGCCTATGTCATTTACCCGACGAACAAGTTCCTGCCACAGTGCAGTCTGCTCCTGCTGGTGGTGGCTGCTTCTGGAGAACAGCATTGTGTACCACTGCAATAGGCTGTCGAATATCACCTCTTCCTCATCTGCTGTGTACCCTGGGTTGCGTTGGTGAGCCATCTGGCTGAAAAAGATATGAACATCAGTGGCAGTGATAAACATTGAGCAGCCTGCCTGCCCCTGTGGGAGTGGTTACTGCCTTGAAACTGTAGTTTTATTGGCCATTTTGGGTCAATTCCAAACTCCTTGATCTCCCTGTCTTAGAACCAGATTGCCTCGTGGTTTTGGCGTCTTTTCAGACTTGTTGGCTGTTGGGGAAGCACCCACTAAGAGGAGAAAACGCTGAGAGAAGAAAGAAGCCACTTTTGAGATTTTAAGTATTTTTCTTCAGATTATTTGCTAAGTTTTTCTGCATAGCTGCCTACTTTGAGCATTTTCTGGCTTGTTAAACTTGATTTCTGCATTGGTAACTGTATTTAGAACACAACCTAGAGCTGTTTACTGAATTTCCTGTTTGCACTTATTTTTAAAATCGTTTTTTTCTTAAAACTTGCATTTTATCTGTCTCTGGCCTAGCACTCAAGTGTGGGGTCATTTACTGCACTGTTATAACTTGTTGATACTTGTGAACCTCTGCTATCTTTAAAAAAAAAAACAAAAAAACTTGCTTTTTTCCCACTTTTCTGAGATTTAAAAAGTTCAATTACAGGCTTGCTGTTCTGAACTGTTTGTAAGTTTCTTGGAGGCCATTTTTTGCTTGGGCTAAAGGGAAGTCTCTCTGTTCATCAGTGGCAGTGATAAACATTGAGCAGCCTGCCTGCCCCTGTGGGAGTGGTTACTGCCTTGAAACTGTAGTTTTATTGGCCATTTTGGGTCATTTCCAAACTCCTTGATCTCCCTCTCTTAAAACCCTGTTTTGCGCGGTTTTGCACATTTTTGTGCATAGCGCAACAACGGGCAGCGCTGCCTAATTGGGTTTAAACTATTCCCGGCTCCATGAAGTCTGCTCTTCACTTTTTCCCTTAGAACTGCTCTTTCTCTCAAATTAAACACCATATTCTCATTCTAAGGCCATTCACTGGTCCAAATAAGTAATCTTACAAGTTAGCACTATTAAACCATAAGCACTACTTACTCTTATACTCTCTACAATTACCTTGACCCCTATTGGTCTGTCTTAATTCAGTTTCCCTATATTACTCTAGCATATCCAAAGGTCAGTCAATGGTTTCCTCTCCAGTCCAGCTGGTGAATCTGGGAATTTTGAGGCAATGTTACAACTGTCTCATGTACACGGACAACCCTCTCCTCCTCCAAACAGGTTCAAATATATGTGAGAGATGCAACCATATAGCCAAACTGGAGGCTGAGCTCTCTCATCTCAAAACTGGTGAAACCAGTCAGGAGGAGAAGGTAACCTCACACAACACAATTCCAGTATCACATAGTCCCACCACATCAGCGAACCAAACACATAAATACACAAAAACATACTCAGAGGCTCTAAATAAAAATCTACCTAAGCAACAGAGAACTCCAAAGCAGACATCCAAGCAAACGCTACCCCAAAACAAAACATGCACAACACATAGCCCACAAAGTCAGTGTGCCAAGCAGCCACAGCCCTTAAGGCTGAATAACACACCTGATACTCTTGTAATAGGTGACTCTATTGTCAGACACACTGATGTCCCGCTCACCAGGCTGAACAAAGAGAAGGTCACAGTGAGCTGCCTGTCAGGCGCTCGGATCCGCCACATAATGCAAGCACTCAGGTCACTCCAAAGCAAATACAAATATGACTCAGTCATCGTACATGCTGGTGTGAATGACCTGAGACGTACCTCCCTGGACTACATGAAAATAGACATAGAGGAGTTCTCTGATCATGTAGCCCAGGCCGGTATGACCCTGACCTTGAGCAGCATCTTACCCTCACCTAGAATGATGCCACAGTACAAAGACAAAATAATCGATTTTAACAATTGGCTAAAATTTTGGTGTCATTCAAAGGGGATCCAATGTCTGTCAGCCTGGGATGACATGCTCGACAAGCCACGTTGCTTCGCTAGGGACGGCTTGCACCTGTCACCACTGGGCTTTTGGATATTGGCAAAGGCTCTTGCCACCCCTATAGTGCCTTTTTTAGGCAAGGCTCAAAAGTCAAACCCACCTCCATAGACAGCACAAGGAACAAGAAACTAAGGGTAATGCTGCTGAACACCAGAAGTCTTAACCTCAAGATGCACGCACTCAAAGCTCTCCTCAGTATGGAGAACATCGATATCTGTGCAGTGACAGAAACCTGGTTCAAGGCTCCAGAGAGCACCCCAGCACTACCAGGTTATACCTCACATCATGCTTTTCGGCCCCAAAACCCAGACCGAACCACAAAAGGAGGGGGAGTTTCCATATTTATCAAGGATATCCACACCTCCAGGTTAGTGGCATTGCACGAAGTATCGGAGATCATCCATGTGCAGCTAACAGTGGGCAAGACTGCTTTTCAGTTTATAGCATCCTACAGACCACCCTCTCAAAGTCAGGAATCCCACTCGGCTTTCCTGAAAACATTGGAGAACATGAAGATCTCTCTGAACACCATTATATTGGGCGACTTCAACTACCCAAACATAGACTGGGAGCACTACTCAAGCCCCAGCACCTTAGCCCAAAGGTTCCTGGAAATTATAAACTCAAATGCTATGGAACAACTAGTCACCACTCCCATAAGAGGGGATAACATACTAGACCTGATCATTACCAACATGGGTTCTCTATGCTCCATACCAGAAGTATATCCCTCATTGGTAAGATCAGACCATAAATTAATTTCACTGGATATCCACATCCCGACCCCACCTCCAACCCAGAAAACCACAGTGAAAAACTTCTCAAAAGCGAATTTCTCACTTCTCAAAACCGAAGTGGAATCCTTCAAGGCCCCAGGGCCAGTGGAAACTACGGCCCAAACTGCAGAATCCTATATAAACGCATTCTACGGACATCTCCAGGAATGCATGGATCATGCTATCCCAAACAAAACCAAGACCCAATCATCCAAAGGCAGGCATCCAGTCTGGTGGACCCCAGCCATAAATAAACTGTACAACAGAAGGAGGAAGCTACTACATGATAGAGCAAAATCCCTAATAGGGAAGGCAGCTCTGATCAGTACTAGCAAAAAATTACGATCCCTCATAAAATCCTCCAAGGCCAGCTTCGAGAGAAAAATTGCACAGGACACTAAAGACAATCATAAGGCTTTTTTCAGTTATGTTAGGAACCTGGGATGCAACTCTCAGACTTGTTCTGAGTTGATTCTAAACGACAAAAAATACACTGAACCCACAGACATCACCAATATCCTGGCAGACAGGTTCAGTGCAAACTGCCCCCCCCAAAAGAGCAAGTATCTATCCCGGCAGAGGGCTGCCTCCCAAACATCTCTGATGCTCAGGTGAAGGCTGCCCTCTCCAAAGCAAAATACACTGCTTTCATGGGACCAGATGGCGTCCCGGGTTGCATCCTACATGAACTCCAAGAAGAACTAACCCCTCAAATAAAACAGCTGTACAATCTCAGCCTCACTACAGGATATGTGCCCACAGAATGGCATACGGCAACAGTGGTCCCACTCCACAAAGGTGGAGCCTCTACGGACCCTGGAAACTATCGCCCCATAAGCCTGACTAGCCTAGTCTGCAAGGCTATGGAGAGGATCATCATGGAGCTCATAAACAAAGACATTGGGGACCTACAGACACTAGATCCTACCCAATTCGGCTTCGTCAAGGGCAGATCCTGCCTTTTGAACCTGGTCGACTTCTTTGAAACAGTCACCAAAGCCATAGATGAATGGAAGGTAGTCCACACAGCCTATCTGGACCTAGCAAAGGCATTTGACACAATACCCCACTCGGGCATCATAGATAAGCTATCCAGCTTAAATATAAACCCTATGTCACAAGATGGGTCGCAAACTGGCTCAAAGACAGAACCCACAGAGTGAGAGTTGCTGGAGCCATGTCAGACTCGAAATCGGTCACAAGTGGCATCCCACAAGGTTCTGTCCTGGGACTGCTCTTGTTCGGTATATACTTTTCCGAGGTACAGGCCAACGTGGGAGGACTATGGCTCACCAAGTTCACAGATGACTGCAAACTGGGCGCCATAATTGACTCTCCAGCTGACACAAACATCCTTCAAAAAGGTCTCACAGAGACGGATAACTGGTGCCAGAGCCATGGTCTAAAGCTAAATGCCAAAAAGTGTATAGTCATACCCTTTGGCAAAAACAATGTGCCCACAAATTACCACATAGGCGGTAACCCATTAAATACAGAGAAAGTAATTAGGGATCTGGGGACCCAAGTTGATAGCAATCTCTCCTTTGACAACCACATTGCCAAAGTGGTTAGAAAGACCTTCTACATAGCCCACCTCATCATGAAAGGATTCACATCTAGATCAAGAGAGGTAATCGTGCCCCTTTATTCATCCCTCATCAGGCCTATCATAGAATATAATGCCCCTTTTGGGATGTACCTTACCCGACACCTGCAGCAATTAGAAAGATCCCAAAAGTACCTCACCAAGAGGATCAAGGGACTCAAGCAGATGCCATATGCTGCTCGGTTAAAAAAACTCCAGCTCTACTCAGTTGCATACCGCCTAGAGGCGATCTATGCCTGACATATAAAGCTATGTCCAATCCAGAATTAATGGACATGCTCCACCTCAGTAAATCTAAATCCCTTAGAGCCACACGCTCGAGGGACTTGAACCTCAGCACAAAAATAAATAGAACTTGCTGGAGGGACAGATTCATAACCCAGAGGCTCCCTTCGCTCTGGAATAGAATTCCAATTCATCTTAGGCAGAGCACCTCACTGAATCTCTTCAAGAAGAATCTTGATGAGTGGATGGGGGATCATAGGTTTGTCCCGGGGATTACTTCCGTGTCACTATTAGACAGAGGCACAGTAAACTAAACCTTAAAAAGGGCACAGTATACTCAAATCAAGGGGTGGCGTAAGCCAAACAAAATCGGGCTAGGCTTGTAATTGCCCCAGGGCAGATAGCCTAGTATGAACCTATGAACCTATGAACCTAATATGTGTGAGAGTGTCCTGTGGCACACTTTACACCGTTACCCACAGATATCACTTTACTGACATATATACCATCCTATTGTCTGTCAGAGGTTACACATGTTCAATACCACTTATTGGCTCTCAGGCCACAACTAACTAACACTGCCTGGCAGACTCTATATATCACACCACTATACAACAGTACCCGACTCACTGTTTGTGACACATTGCACAACCTCAAGACAAGGGTGTATATCACACCAATGCATGTACAGAGATGTCATCCATTGCAATGGATGTAAAGTACAGGTACAGTAGTACCAATCAACCACCCTAGTTATTGATGCCATAGCCCTGCCTAACAGATGTGTCCAGTTGCTACTATAGGTGGCATACTGCTGTAACAGACTATATATGTTGCTAGATACACACGTATACCCTGTAACACACATATGATTGCAGCCATTGTACAGGCATAATCACACACACATCAGGCAAACATACAATGCACCACTGAATGCCAACACAGATGAGCATTACCTGTGTACCTTACGGTACTGTGTGCCACTACTTACACACCCTTATGCCTGCATTCTGTCCTCTGTGCAGACTACAGGAAACACACATGACAGTGTTTCCAAGCAATGTGAACACACACCATACTGTGCTGTTTAGGCCTACAGCTTCAGGTAGTACTACAGTTCATATTGGTGATGGATTCACCAGCAGTACCACTCACTAAGCATACATGTATTGCTTTAGCCTACAATGAGACACCACATTTGTCAACGGAGAACTACGTCACATCATATGCCATACTACTATGTCTGCCTAACAGTACATTACACATCAGTTGCTGTCCTCACAGCTAGGATAGGCATTACCATGTCAGATACAACATCACACTAAGCTATCACACCTTTACAGACCTTGCACACATTCAGCGTTGCACATATTCAACCTCATATAGCAGCTATTGCATTAAGTACATATGTGAGTGCATAGTGTCATAGGTAGGTAATATGCTATTGGCACTAGGGCCTACGGCAGCCTAGCCATATGCTACCCTGGCCTTTGACACACATGTACTTTGATTTCACTTGCCTCTGCCAATCTGAACCACAGAGGTGTTTCCTGGGGTGTATTACCAATCTCCCACACAATCATCATGGGTATTTATAACAACTGCTAAGGAGGAACCTTGTTTGCTATTGCTATGGTGGTCTATTCCGGTGTATGGCATATCTCTGAGATGGGAACCTATCCCTCCAGCATGTGCTGTTTAGTGAGCTGACAAGGTTTAGGGCCCTAGAGCGTGTATCCCGGAGGGATTGTGATATGTTGCCATGGTGGTTGTTACCCAGCTATGGGTGTGACATACCTCTGTATGTCCGGCAGAGGTCACCTCTGTGTGGCCAGTATGCAATACAGTGTAGTTGTGGTTTTGTGAGTCAGTCTGCATAGGGCATCTGTTTGCAGCCAGTATTACCCTTTGGGAGGTCTGTCTGTGGCCTGTTCACCTGGTGTAGTTGTCATGTGAAGTACATAACACACAGGGCATTGTGATGAGTAGAGGGGAACTCTACCCTATACTTCCATAGATGACACACCTGTTGTCATGACACATACCACACAGATGGATAACAGGTGTAGTGTGGCACTGTCTTCATCAAAACGGAGGCTACTGTCCACCTGTGTCCCATGTTCCCTTATCGCACCTTCACTGTTAGGTAGATCTCTACCTATGTGGTAGTTAATGGGTACACTGTTTTGGGAAGGTGGAATGGCACTGCAGTATCAACAATTGTCTACAGTCCATGCCTTGGTCACCACACACCTGTTGTGGTACATATGACCCCGTGTCTCTCTGTCTCTCTCTCTCACTCTATATGTAATCTATATATCTATATCTATATATATATATATATATATATATATATATATATATATATATATATATATATATATATATATATATATATGCATATCTATGCACATACATGTACACATCCATTGCTGTACACATGGATGTACATATAGGCACATGTACAGTCCACCTTTCATGGTGGGGATATCACTTATGCGACAGTTGTGGGATGTAAAGGTATGTGATTAAATTGCACAGTATTGTGCAGAATGCATGTGGGTGTCCTCAGCCCTAGTAGCATTAGCAGGCCTCACTGGCTGTAACACAGCAGATCTGAAAAATCTGTCCCAGAGCATTTAACCACCACATGACATATATCAACACTACCATAGCTGGCCTTAGGCATAGGCCAACTGGGTGGCTGCCTAGGGTGCTGCTCTAGCAGGAGTGCTTTCCAACTATTTATGTGGTGTAGTAAGACAAGGATGGGGGCACCTGGAAGTGTGGTAGGGGGTGCCGTGGAGCCCTTTTGCCTAGGGCACCAGTTGACCTAAGGCCGCTCCTGCGCACTGCATGCTGTTTTCTAGGCCACACACTACAACCTACATGGATATATGCACGTATCAACCTTCACTAGCAGATATTTGTCCACCCTTCAGTAACAGTTGCAGTATGTCTCTTGCCCTATGCACATGTGGAGATACAGATAGATACATACTGCTGCGACACATGGATGATTTGCAGTGTGTAGAGTACTCTTCAGGAACATCTACAACATGCCAACACATACATGTGAGTTACATATTTTACCTTTGTATTTCCCTGCTCCGTGTGTTACGGTTTTGTAGTTTTTTTTTTTATTGGTGGTTTGTTTTGGGTTTTCGCCCTCTATTTAACTTTCTGTCTCAGTTTCTCACTCTGTTCTGTCTCTGTCTCAGTCTGTGTCTGTGTCAGTGTCTCTCTCTCTCTCTCTCACTCTCTATCTCACAGCACCTGCAATGATATAATTGCATGTGTGGACTGCAGGTACAGCCTGCTTTTCTAGGTATCTGCACTTGTGCATGTGATACCCTCTGCACCAGTTGCTGCCCACCATTCAGTAATTGCATGCAGCCTGCTGTTTGGTGATTGCATTACTCACTGTGATTGCAGCCCACTGCTATAAAATGCTAGGTTAGGTAGGCATAGCCCTTTCAGATTTCCAAGGTGGGGCCCATGCTTGTTTGCTCTGGACACCATTGTGTCAGTCTGAAGGATGGTATATGTCTCTTATCTGATGCTAGGGTTGTAGCCAGTTATATGCATGTTGTATTCAAACCTGAATGTTGCTGCTTCCAGTACACACATCTCAGTGTAAACATGTACGCACCTCTCCAAATGCTAACACAGGATGCATGGGAGTATGTACTTTTTTCTCACTTACACAATTAACTGCCATACAAATGTGGTTATTGCACTGTATTCCTGTGGCCAGTGTTTATCCTGGTCTGATACTGTGTGGTGTTTGTAAGGTGCTACTGTAACATTATTCCCTGCTAGGATGGCTGGTTCTCCTTTCACAGTCATGTCCTGCAATTCCACAACCAGTGCTGGCAAAGACCCACAGAAAAGGATTTGTGTTATACCATTCCTAATTTCCATTTACATTCCCTCATTGTAATGCATGATATATTTATTTCAGAACCAGTTTATTTGTATATCTGCTGTGGCTTAGTGGTAATTCATGCAGTCTCTTGTGTCAATGGTGGGGTTTGAGACTGGCAGAGGTTTTTCCTTTTGCTGCTCAGCAGAACAAGGGCTCTGCCATAGAGTGACTAAGGCACTTTTAAGCAGTTGTAAGCGGGTTTGCGCAATGCTTAGCAACGCTTAGCTAAGCGTACACATGCACGCACTCGCTTCAACTCGCTTACTACCGCTTAAAAGTGCTTACTCCTGCTAACCCCCGTGCTAATTTCTTTTAAAGAAAAGAAAATGGTGAGATAGGAAAGTGGTGAAAAAGGGGGCACAAAGAGGGACAGACAGTAGGTAAACAAGCTTGGGATGTGCAGAACGGGTGTAGGGAAGGTCCATAGCTGCCCATTTCTTTAACAGCAACAGCTGTGCATATGCAATGAATTTGGAGTGAAATTTGAAACCTTCCACCCCTAGGAGAGGGGTGAGGACAACAAAGTATGTTGTACTGCCAATTCTAATTATCAGCTTACATGTCCAATGGACATGTGTGCAAAATGGGCAGCTATGTATGGGGCGTAATTTTGTTGTGGGTACAGATTGCCCTTTTTTTTCAGGTGAGAGTGGGAAGTGAGGTAGAGGAAGTAGGTATGTCCGGGGAATTAGGTTGGGAAGGTAAACAGACAAGACAGACAAGACGCATACAGGGGCGGTGTATGACACCTGTGGTGGGTGAACACAATTGACGGGTTTGGATGTTTGGAAATCGCAAGCCCATGAGCCCACAGATGGTAACAGTGGAACTGAGATCCCCACCCATGGGCAGAAACCACTGAACATTCACAGCCCCGAGGGTGTCTGTGCTGGGGGCTGCGTAGGACGGGCAAGCTCACCCATGAGATGCGCCACTCTCGCCTCGAGCTGGCATAGGGGATCAGTGACTGAATGCTGGATCTCCCTACGCACCACAACCCGGACCCTTCGAAGGGTGACAGGTGGCCCTTCTTCGCCCATGCTTGCAAGGGGGGATGAGCCCCATCCCCTGCAGCGCTTCCACCCGAAGGTGGCACAGGACCAACGGAGGAGGGGAGCCCAGGCTGGGCACCGGACCTGCTGGTGCCAGGTGCACTCGCCAGCTGAGGAGGGACAGGTGGGTCCACTGGGACCGGCCTTCCCATACGTTCTGTGATTAGGTGTGTTTAATTACAACATAAACAAAACAGCATTCCAGATTAGTTGTAACAGCATGCAGTAATATTCCCATTAACCCAACACACCAAGGTTACAACAGTTGAACAGCAAGCATAACACATGCATATATTGAACCACAGTGGATATTCCAACAGCATGCAGGGATGTTTGGTAGCAACAGGCCACCATGATTGTGGTGATTAAACAGGGCACATGCATCAACATGAATGCAAATATTTATAGAACAATAGGACATATGTCCCAACAAATATTTAAGATTACACATACCCATTGAGGTGTGGAATTGCATGGTTTATGCACATACAGTAGGGTGTACAAAAAACCTTGGTTAACATCTTATAGTTACCTTTTCGTCTACACTACATTCCTAGTGACTGCAAGTTTATATCCCCTACATGTATTATTATACTTGCCACCATACATTAGGTTGTGTAATGGGTTTGGCTAGTTCAATATATGCCTGACCTATATCTGACATACTAACTGTCCAGGATGCAGATGTTACTGCTACATATTTCTTGATTGTATTTATATTTCTTTATCTACATATCTGGGATGTTTTCACATGACATTTTTACTTCGATTTGTGCAGAACCCTGCATTTCTTGACACACACTCGCATTTCTGGGGAAAAATAACATGCTACACATGTGCCAGATTTACTTATTCATGCCAGCCAGGAACTGACTGTTGTGAACTGTATATATGTTTCACAGCTACTAGCACTTCCATCACCCACTTTATGTGGGACTGCACAACTCTGGGTTGCCAGCACCTTTTCAAACAGTACTGTTTGTATAATGCAAGGGTACAACAACATTTCAAACTCTGTGACACAGACACACTCCAGGTTTTAGACCTTTATTAATGACATTACACACTTTTCCACAGGCTCACTCCTTTATTTGTTTTAACGGTGTATATGGCAGACATGTTCAAGACATATTATACCTTTATTAATGGGTTAGAACACTTTTTTCAGGCTCACTCACTTATTTTATATGACAGTGCCTGCAGAGATATTATTCCAGACATATGTTACCTTTCTTAATGGGTTACTACACTCTTTTTCTGCATCTCTGACGTTTTTATCTGACAGTACATGCAAAGGACTTATTCAGGCAATTTTATGGCTGTATTATTGGACTACAACACTTTTTTTCATGCTCTCTCCCATATTTTATGTAACAAAACATGCAGAATAATCACTAACCTGCCTGGTGGAGCAGTCTTAGCAGCCTATCAGCATAGGCTTGCTGATTCGCAGCACGGTCACCTGCAGCTGTAAAGTAAATGAAGGGAGATTGAGACATACCTATCCATTATACATACTCCATTATCAATTCTTACATACTGCATTCAATGGCTACATACTCAGTTGTGGGGCATCCCACATCCCACGGGCCTCCTGTATCCATTGGTTCAGGTGGTCCTGCTTTCATCTCTTCAGGTCTGCATGGTGGTGACAGACCTGCTCACCAGTCCAAGGAATGCCTGTGGCACTGGTGAGGTCACAAGCTAACCAGTTCCAAGCCTCTGCCTTGTACTCCGTCCCTTGGAACTGGTCCTGCAGGAATCTTGACTCATGACGGTGGACAAGGAGCCAAACCATGTATTTCGACTCCTCGATGCCCCAATGTTGCGCTCGGAAGCATGTTCCCTCTCCGACACCAGACATTTTAACTGCAGATGTGAGCTACAATCAGTTATGGCATGTATTCCTGCCCGTGGGGCTTAAATATGCTGCATTTCCCGCACTTTTTTGTGATTGGCCATTTTGTAAAATTCTCGGCTGACTGCAGACCTGCTTAGTAATAGTTAAACTACCATTAGTAAGTATATGAATGTTAACAGTGGCTGTTTCCTCTATGTTGTCATGGCTTAGTGGTTCTGTCCTTTGCTTTTGATGCACAGAGTCCTGGGTTCAAACCTTGTCATTCATTTTATTTTCATACTGTCCAGACAGGCTAGGGGGTGTGGCTGCATTTAAGCAACTTTGCTTTATGTTGCTCCTCTGTGCCCTACAGTGCCCTGGTTGGCGTGGCGCGCACGTCTGCACAAACACATTGCACTGGGTAAAGCGCTGTTAAACGATGGGCAACTCTATTGTGCTGGGTAAAGCGCTATTGAACTATGGGCAACTTTATTGCGCTGGGTGAAACGCTATTGAACTATGGGCAACTCTATTGCGCTGGGTGAAGCGCTGCTTAACTGCAGGCAATTTTATATTGGGATCCCTTAAAATATTTATTTTGTTCACTGATACATTGGCCATTTCACTGCTTTTTAGTTATGTTTAAACATATATGTTAGGTATTATTCCATATACTGATTTAAAAAATAAATACAAAAGGGAGTGGTGGGACTCGAACCGTGAATGCCTTTTCTTTGTGAGAATGCTCTACCATTACGCTATTGCTGTTTGGTGTGATTTGCATAAACATTCTTTCTTATGCTCTTCCATGTCAGAATTGCTAACTGTAGCTAAGCAATGGGTACACCCGCGCATACACGCGCAAATACGGGCAGCTATTTTGGGAATTTAAAAAAATGAATGTTATGTGTTTTAGAACTGTGATGGGGGTTTACAATAACAGACAGTGAGGTATTGGGTGCAGGGACATTTGAGCAGACTCACTCTTGTTTATTTGCTTTTATTTTCAACACTTGCAGGGGCGTGGACATTTAGACTGCTTGGCAGTCGGACATGCCCCCTGCTTTCTTACACGGTCCGTGTAAGACTTACGGTTGAGTCAGCGTGCCCTCATGCATATTCATGGCACGCTGATGTCATACCGTTCAACTGCAGCCTTGGAGTAAGACTTATTAAGTCTTACACGGAGGATTTGTGAATCTGGGGGTATCTATGTCTTCACCTTGTTTTAGTTGAGAAGGATAACAAATTGATTTACAATATGTCTTCTCCTGGTTTTAGTCACTTATGGAGAGCTCAGGATTGCTGGGATAGTTTTCTCTAATTCCTGGAGAGATGGGATGAGCAGTAGATTAACATTTCTAAGTGGGTACAGTACTATGATTTGTAGGCTTAGCAGAGTTACTTAAGTTAGGTGAAGTGTTCTAATGAGACATTAACCAAGGGGGATACAGTAGCACAGTTGATTATTCAAAAAGTGAGTTTTAGCAAGTTTCTTGAACTGTGATGGGGATTTGTTGTCAGTTATGTGGGGAGGAAGGGAGTTCCAAGTTTTTGCTATACAGTGGTTGTAGACAGACGTACCAGCTTCATTGTTATATTTGGTTACTTTGAGGAGGTTTTGTGTGCTAGACCTCAATGGCCTGGTGGTTGTATAGGGTTGCAAAAGATTTTGTAGGGCTGGGGTGTTTTCAGAGTTATGTATTATTTTGTGGGCTAGTGATACTTGATTGAGTTGAAGTAGTAATGGTAGTTCTAGCCAGTTGAGTTTTTTAGGCATTCAGAGTGATGTCTTCTGATGGGAGAGGTTGTAGCGAATTTGGCTATCTTATTATAACAACTATCAAGTTTGTTTAGGTCAGATTTGTGGAGATTTGTAAGCACAGGGGAGGCATAAAGTAGGGTGGATACTATGTGAGTCCTCGCTATTGTACTTTTGGAGTGGTCAGTGAGGAATTTTTCATTGTGATACAGTAGGCCAAGTTTTTTATGTACTTTTTTACGGTTATAGAAATATGTAGGTCAAATCTAAGGTGATTGTCTATTTCAACCCCTAAGAGTTTGGTATGATTTGTGGGAGTGATTGTAGCCTTGTTAAATGAGGAGATGAAGAAAGAATCAGTGGGAGGTGTGGCTCTATGGGAGCTAAAGAGTACTAGCTTTGTTTTACTTGGAATAAGAAAGTTTAAATCCAACTATTTACAGGACCTGAACTAGAAGTCTTTTCTTATGGAAATAACTAAAGTCCATGTGCTTGTTTTGTCTCACATGGGTCAACCAGGCATAAGAAAATGAGATGTCCTAAGGTAAAGAAGAAGACCATTTATAAACACCAGCTTAGCCTTAAAAAAAAAAGCTATACCTTGGAACTTTCTGGATGAATTGGCGAAAACAAATAATGTAGTGATGGAGATTACAAAGATCTTAAAGAA
Source organism: Protopterus annectens (assembly GCF_019279795.1). NCBI lineage: Eukaryota > Metazoa > Chordata > Ceratodontiformes > Protopteridae > Protopterus > Protopterus annectens. Next base: position 136,720,047 of record NC_056731.1, read on the forward strand.
TTGGTGTGCAATAATAGAAGTTATAAATAGCATGAAGAATTGCATTGGTTCAGTGTATGACAGGCTTGTGTCCTTGTTTGACTTGTTGAATGTCTGATGCTTTACTACACTGCTCTGTCCCTATGTTTCTAATGACTTTATAAAGCATTCAGATCTCAGGTGTATTCCCAAGTTTCCAAGAGAAACAGCATGGCAAATGTTAAAGTAATGCTTCTTCTTTAAGGAATGCAAATTAATCTACAAACAGAGGTCTGAAGTTCATGTTAAATGTTTGGCTCTGAAGTAGCATCAGATGGTGGTACACCATTTGATAAAAAGGGAAATTTATGAACAAATTTCAACAGAATATGCAACGGCATAGTTAAATTCCAACTAGTATGATTTTTCATATGTATGTTCTACTGTGATGATGGTCTGCAAACCTATCTTATTCTTCTATGTTTGGCCATGTTTGAGAAGAAGATGCACCTGTCAACTGGTTAGCATGTGTGAAGAATAAATTAGTGATCAGTATCAGATACATAGTCCATACATGTACAGAATAAAGTAGTGCTTGTTGGCCGATAGGTGGTTAATACATCTGCAAAAAAAGCTGGAATTGATTGGTAGCAGGGGTCTACCTGTTATTATCAAAAACTCACTTCACCAAACTACAAAAAGATAAGACAACTTTGCTGAAACCTGATTTTTTTTCAAATGCTCACATCACCGGAGTTTTACTTCAGGAAAGGAGACACTTGGCCACCAGGAAAAAAAGAAGCACACATCATATCCAACCCACTCAGTTGGGGGAATTCACCCCTCAACTAAATATACTAACTCTGGGATAGCACTATACTAGGGAAAATGCAAATGTTCCCATGGTGGCCAAGTGTCTCCTTTCCTAGAGTAAAACTCTGGTGATGTCAACATTTGGAAAAATCAGTTTTCGACAAAGTCTTTTTGCAGTTCGGTGAAGTACACTTTCGGTAATAATAGGTAGACCCAGTAGCAGATATGTGGTTAGGATGTGTGCACAATACAAGATGATTGGGAGTACATGCGTGGTTAGCACTTAGCTGAAAAAGTAATGACTGGTGGCAGATACATGGTGGTACATGTAGAGAATCAAGTAATGCTTATAGCATATACATGGAGACAGTGGCTTGTCTGCCTCTGACAGAAAAGGACGTACTGACAGAGATGAAACTGTCATGACTTGAAATGACATGAACCTAAGAATTGAGTTAGATTTCCTTTAACTTTCTCCAATGATGTCAACCTTGTTTGTGATATTATTAAAAATAATTGGAACATCTTGTATGCTAGTGAAGATTTGAAAGAGATGGTAACCAAGAAACCTAGTTTTTCCTTTAAGAGCAACCTATCACTCAAAAGGCAACTTTGTTATAAAACACAGAAAACTCCATCTGTAGTTACCTCTCAGAGGTATGGGACCCATCCATGTAGACAGTGTAGTGCCTGTAGGTTTATTTATAATGGTACACAATTTGTACATCCTATGCTTAATTATAGTTTTGATTTTTCCTTTTATGCTGATTGTGCCTCCAAGAGTTTAGTTTGTTAAAGTTTTTACACTGGTTGTGCAGCTTACTGTATTGGTAAGACAAATCATAGTCTTAGGGAGGGTATCCTTGAGCATAACAGAGATATTAGGAATAATAATGCTAACAGTGCCCTAGTGAAACATGTTCAGCAGACTGGTCCACAACATGAATTTAGGTTTTTTTTGGGTTAGAACTTGTGGATGTTAGTGTTTGGGGAGGTGATCTCAGAAATAAAGCTGAGACATCTAAACAAAAAATGGATACTATATTTTAAAGCTGACAGTGCCCCTGGTATTAATGGTACAGTTTCCTTGAAACCTTTCTTGCTTGCATGACCCTTGATGCATTAGTTATTAACCATCACTATTTTGGGTGTTGACTCTTTAAATGGCTGATTGCATTTTCATTATTTGTGGAAGTATATGTTTTGATTGGATGGTTTTAGGTTCATAGGTAAGTACTAGGCTATCTGCCCAAGGTCATTTATAAACCTAGCCAGAATGTGTTGGCTTTCATCACCCCCTTAGATTACTTCCCTGTGCCTCTGTCCAGCAGAGCCATTAGTTCCCTGCGCCACTGTCCAGCAGAGCCATTAGTTCCCTGCACCACTGTCCAGCAGAGCCATTAGTTCCCTGCACCACTGTCCAGCAGAGCCATTAGTTCCCTGCACCACTGTCCAGCAGAGCTAGTGCAGTGATCCCAGGGGTAAATTTTCTGTTTCCCATCCACCCGTCAAGGTTTCTCTTGAAGAGTGTTAGTGAGGGGCTCTGCCTGATGTATATTGGAATCCTGTTCCAAAGCATGGGGAGTCTCTGGGATATGAATCTATCCCTCCAGCATGTTCTCTTTATCGTTGAGGTAATGTTTATATCTCTAGAGCGTGTGGCTCTCTGGGATTTGTTTTTTTTTTAAATGGAGCATGTCCATCAATTCTGGGTTGGACATGGCCCTGTATGTCAGGCAGAGATCACCTCTGAGTAAGCGGTATGCGACCAAGTACAGCTGGAGTTTCTTGAGTCGGGCTGCATAGGGCATCTGTTTGTGGCCAATAATCCTCTTGGTGAGGTACTTTTGTGGCCTTTCCAGCTGTTGCAGGTGTCTTGTAAGGTACATCCCAAATGGGGCATTGTATTCTATGATGGGTCTAATGAGTGATGAGTAGAGAGGCACAATAACCTCTTTTGCTCTAGATGCAAACCCTTTTGTGATTAGGTGGGCCACATAGAAGGATTTTCTAACCCCCTTGGCAATATGATTATCAAATGAGAGATTACAATCTACTTGGATCCCCAGATCCCTTATTACATTTTCTGTATTTAGGGGACTACTACCTATGCGGTAGTTTGCATGTACTTTGTTTTTTTCCAAAGGGGATGACTTTGCACTTTTTGGCATTTAGCTTGAGGCCATGATTTTGACACCAGGTATATGTCTCAGTGAGGCCCATCTGGAGGGTGTCTGTATCAGCTGGACAGTCAATTATGGCCCCTAGTTTGCAGTCGTCTGCAAACTTGGTCAGCCATAGTCCTCCTATGCTTGCCTGTACCTCTGAGAAGTATATACCAAACAGGAGGGGTCCTAGGAGTGAGCCCTGGGGGACGCTACTTGTAACCGATTTAGAGTCGGACATAGAGCCTGCAACTCTCACCATGTGGGTTATACCCATGAGCCAGTTGGCAACCCATCTTGTGACATAGGGGTTTATGTTTAAACTGGTGAGCTTGTCTATAATACTAGAATGGGGAATGGTGTCGAAAGCCTTTGCTAGGTCTAGGTAGGCTGTGTGGACCTCCTTCCCCTAATCTAATGCCTTGGTAACTGTCTCAAAGAAGTCCATCAGGTTTAGGAGGCATGATCTGCCCTTAGGGTCCAAGGTTTGGAGGTTCCCAATCTTTCTGTTAAGGAGTTCCATGATGATGCATTCCACAGCCTTGCAGACCGGGCTAGTCAGGCTTATAGGGCGATAGTTCCCGGGGTCCATTGTGGCTCCACCTTTGTGGCGTGGGTAACTGTTGCTGTGCGCCACTCTTTGGGTACGTAGCCTGTAGAGAGGCTGAGTTTGAACAATGTGTTTAGGTGAGGGGTTAGTTCATTTTGGAGCTCTTGTAAGACAAAGCCTGGGGCCCCGTCTGGTCCCATTGAAGCTGTGTTTTTGGCTTTGGATAGGGCTGTTTTAACCTTTGTGTTGGTGATTGATGGGGCCCTACATTCTTTTGGTTTGATTATGGGCCCTTTAGGGGGTGAGAGGGGGGTGAAGTTTGCACTAAACCTGTCTGCCAGAATGTTTGCAATATCAGTCTGTTCAGTGTATTTTGTGCCATTCTGCACTAACTCAGAGCAGATCTGAGAGTTTCCACTTAGGTTCTTGACATAGCTAAAGAACGTTTTGTGGTTAACTTTGGAGTCATTGGCAATTTTTCTTTCAAAACTAGCCTTGGATGATTTAATGAGGGATCATAGTTTTTTGCTGATACTGATCAGGGATGTCTTTCCTTCTTGGTATTTTACTCTTTTCTGTACTAGTTTCCTCCTTCTGTTGTATAGCTTGTTTATGGCAGGGGTCCACCAGACTGGTTTCCATTTCTTGGAGGGGTGAGTCTTGGTTTTGCTTGGGATAGCATGATCCATGCATTCCTGCAGATGCTCATAGAGTGCCTTTGTAAGGGTTTCAGCAGCTTGGACAGCATTGTCCTTAAGCATAAGGGCTGTGATCCTTTCCACCTCGGTCTTAAGTAACCTGAAGTTTGCTTTTGAAAAGTTTTTCATGGTGGTTTCCTTGATTGGGGGTGGGGGTGGAATGTGGATATCCAGAGTGATTAGTCTGTGGTCTGGTCTAACCAGCGAGGGGTTGACCTCCGGTGTTGAACACCGGTCGCCCATGTTGGTGATGACCAGGCCCAATATGTTGTTCCCTCTGGTGGGGGTGTTGACCAGTTGATCCAGGATGTTTAAGTTTATAAATTCTAGGAAGCATTGGGCAAGGGAGCTAGTACTTGAGTAGTTCTCCCAGTTTATGTTTGGGTAATTGAAATCACCCAGTATTAAGGTGTTTGGTAGGACCTTCATATTTCCCACTGTCTCCAGAAATGCGGAATGGAGGTCTTGGTCCATGGTGCATGATCTGTAGCAAGCTACAGTTTAGATTGCAGTTTTGCCCATTGTTAGTTGCAAATGGATGATCTCTGATGCATTGTGTTGCACCACTAACCTAGAGGTGTGGGTATCCTTGATGAATATGGCTACACCCCCGCCTTTTGTGTTTCGGTCCTGGTTCTGCGGCTGAAAGGTGTGGTATGAGTTATAGCCTAGTAGTGGTGGGGTGCTCTCAGGAGCCTTAAACCAGGTTTCTGTTACCGCACAGATGTCAATGTTCTCCATACTGAGGAGTGCCTTGAGTGCATGCATTTTGAGGTTTAGACTTCTGGCGTTGAGTAGCATTACCCTCAGTTTTTGGTTACTTGTGCTATTTATGGTGGTGGGTTTGTCTTTTGAGCCTTGCCTAAAAAAGGCACTATGAGGGTGGCAAGAGCCTTGGCTAGTATTCGAAAGCCTAAGGGTGACAGGTGCAAGCCATCTCTTGTGAAGCAATGTGGCTTGTCAAGCATGTCATCCCAGGCGGACAGATACTGGATCCCCTTTGAATGACACCAGAAACTTATACAATTGTTGAAATTGATAATTTTTTCTTTATACTGTTGCATCACTCTTGGTGAGGGCAGGATGCTGCTCAGGGTCAGGGTCATACTGGCCTGGGATACATGATCAGAGAGCTCTTCCATGTCTCTTTTCATGTAGTCCAGGGTGGTATGTCTCAGGTCATTCACACCAACATGGACAATGACAGAGTTGTATTTGTACTTGTTCTGGAGTGACCTGAGTGCTTGTGTTATGTGGCAGATCTTGTCACCTGTAACCTTCTCCTTGTCCAGCCTAGTTAGTTGGACATCAGTGTGCCTGACTATAGAGTCACCTATTACTAGTGTAATGGGTATGTTATTTTGTGTTAAGGGCTGTAATTGCATGGCACACTGATTATGTGAAGTATGTGTTTCATGGTTGGTGATGGGGTGTGGAGTTTGCTTGGATGTCTGCTTTGGAGGTCTCTGTTGCTTTATCCGATTTTTATTTAGAGCCTCTGAGTATGGTTTCTTGTATTCATGTGTGTTATTTGCCAGTGTTGGTTTATTAGGTCTATGTGAGACTGGTGGTGTGTTGCAAGTATTACCCTTCTTCTCTTGACTGTCAGTTCCAGTCTTGGGTTTAGAGAGCTTTGCTTCCAGTTTGGCTGTATAATTGCATCTCTCGCATATATTAGTATTTGGTGGTCGGAGGAGAGGGTTGTCTGTGTACATGAGGCAGTTGTAACATTGCCTAAAAATGCCCAGATTCACCAGTTGAACTGGAGAGTACACCGGAAACTGCCCTTTGGACATGCCTGAATAGGTAGAGTAAGCTGTTTTTCTGATTGGCTGGTGGGGATGAATAGAAAGCCTTGTCCTTCTGGACAGTATAGCGGGGTCTAGTGCTAGGGTTAATTAGTGCTTGCTATGAGTTTTAAGCAAGTATTTGACTGTGAAATGAATGGTTTAAGTGCTAAAGTTGAAGGTTTGTCTAGTTCCAAGAGAAAAATTAAAGAGTAGACTTTGTGGAGCCGAGAATAGTTTAACTCTAGCTAAATGGTGCTGCCCGGAGCACAAAACCACACAGATGCATTTTTTTATAGCAGGGAAGTAAAAGAGACAGAAATTAGCCCAAAATGGCCATAAACTACTAAAGTCTGGGCTGAAACCACTCCTCCAGGGACAAATAGGCTACTCAAAGCTCCCCTCTATTACAGGTGAACAGATAAAAACTTGCTTCTATCCAAGTAAAGTATGGGCAACACAGAAAGTTGCAACTCAGCCCTGATTTAGCAATAACCTGAAAACTGGACTATACTAGTTGAGAAAGGTGGGTAACAAGTATATATATATATATTTTTTTTTTTTTTTTCAGAAAATAGAGTAGATACAATCAAAACAACACTTTAAATGCACAGAAAAGGCTATCACACTTTAGTGTGTAGCCTACAACAGTTAAACAGATTATTTAAAAACAAAAATGACTTAATTCAAGTGCAGGCAGCAAATAAGTACAATATGTAGCAATAACAACTTTTTAAATCACAGATTCACTAAAAAAATGGCATTTAGGTGGAATTAGTTAAGACAGCAAGAAAAGCAGAAAAGTGATACTTAATCACTCCAAAGTCACTCTTTTGTCTCTCTGCTGCTGTAGACTCTGCAGAGCACCTGGAAGGCACTTGATGAGCAGAATACAAGCGTAAAAACTTCACAAATGCAGTTTTTATAGCAGGTAAGTAAAAGAGATAGAAATTAGCCCAAAAGAAAAAGCCCAATTAGTAGTTTATTAGCCAATAAACTACTAACTTCTGGGCTGAAACCACTCCTCCAGGGACAGATAGCCTGCTCAAAGATCCCCTCTCTCACAGATGAACAGAGAAACTTCTTTCTATCCAAGTATGCTATGGGCAACACAGAAACTTGTAAATCAGCCCTGGATTCAGCAATAACATGAAAACTAGACTATACTTGTTCAGAAAGGTGGGAAACAAGTATATATTTTTTTCAGAAAATAGAGCAGATACAATCAAAACAGCACTTTACCCAATTAACCAGTTAAAAAGCTTAAAACTGAGCCCTGTTCCAACAGTCTTCAATCAGACAAGTTCTAACTGCACAGCCCTGCCACAAGGGTACAGAAAAACCTTCTCCAAAAAAGACGGCCTGGATCAGTGCACAAGTTATACAAACAAAGCTAGATCCAGCCGGCCAGAATCTAGTCTATGCTACAGCAAACAAGGTGTACCGATTTCAGAAAGAAACAGTTCAAGTAAGCATGTGCAATAAGCCTTTAACCAGAAATTCCCAGCTCAGAAGGGCAGAATCTAGCCTCTCCTCCCACTACAGTGCAGACCACAAACCTTCTTAATGTAAAATAACTGGCCTGAAGCCCAATTGCTTAACCCAGAACTAATACACTTTTAGAATAACAGACATTGAGCCTTCAATCAGCAGTTCCCAACTTAGAAGGATGTACGCTACCTGTCCTGCCACAACACTGTAGACCACAAACCTTCTTAATGTAAAACAACTGCTTTGAAGCCCAAGTGCTTAAAGCAAGGGCCTTAGAATAACAGTTACAATTTAATCAGGCTACTAACAAGCAGTAATAAAGGCAGCAGAATAAATTAAAATGAGTACTTTTAAGAAGAGGCAAAAGCAAAATAAGGTAATAAAGTAGGAAGAAACACAAATACAGTAAGGCAAATGAAGTGCAATTTTTTTTTGAGATGGAGGAAACAGAGCAGATTAAGATACTATAGGGGAATGTCCTTCCCAAGTGTTCTCTCTGTACACCGCAGAGGAGATGGGACTGGTAGGAGTATCCAAAATCAAAATATGATCTCACTGTACTCAGTTGAGTGAGCAAATGAGATGGGTCCAGGAGGAGTGTGCAAAAAGAAATTTACAGCAGGGGTGGGCAATTCCAAAGCCACCAAGATTAATACCACAACAGGAAACAGGCGGGGGGGGTGGGGAACTAACTGCAGAGAGACAGAGACACAATATTTACTGAATAAAATACACACAATATTTACTGAGTCAAATCTTAAATAAGTGCAGAGAAAAGTATACTTAAATCAGCTTGTGTCCAGTTGATATATGCAGACCAGTCTCTGTAGCCAGCAACTCCAATTTAAAATGATTACTAGAAATGTAACCAACACAGATTTTAATGCTAGCAGAAACCCCCAAGCTAACTAACACTAACAAAGGAATTTCAAAGCAGTCTAATAACTTTCAGTGAGCACAGATGGCTACACTTTTTCTCACTTCAGGGAACTTAACTGCAGAGAGACAGAGACATAATATTTACTGAATCAAAGACACACAATATTTACTGACTCATATCTTAAATAAGTGCAGAGAAAAGTATATTTACATCAGCTTGTGTCCAGTTGATATATGCAGACAAGTCTCAGTAGCCAGCAACTCCGATTTAAAATGATTACTAGAAATGTAACCAACACAGATTTTAATGCTAGCAGAAACCACAAGCTAACTAACACTAACAAAGGAATTTCAAAGCAGTCTAACAACTTTCAGTGAGCCCAGATGGCTACACTTTTTCACACTTCAGGCAACTTAACTGCAGAGAGACAGAGACATAATATTTACTGAATCAAAGACACACAATATTTACTGACTCATATCTTAAATAAGTGCAGAGAAAAGTATATTTACATCAGCTTGTGACCAGTTGATATATGCAGACAAGTCCCAGTAGCCAGCAACTCCGATTTAAAATGATTACTAGAAATGTAACCAACACAGATTTTAAAGCTAGCAGAAACCACAAGCTAACTAACACTAACAAAGGAATTTCAAAGCAGTCCAACAACTTTCAGTGAGACCAGATGGCTACACTTTTTCACACTTCAGGCAACTTAACTGCAGAGAGACAGAGACACAATATTTCCTGCATCAAAGACATACACTACTTACTGACTCAAATCTTAAATAAGTGCAGAGAAAAGTATACCTAAATCAGCTTGTGTTCAGTTGATATATGCAGACAAGTCTCAGTAGCCAGCAACTCCGATTTAAAATGTTTTCGTTTAAATATACACATTGTTGTATTGGTAATTTGTGTGATGAAGCAGTTTGTAAACTGTGAAAGCGCTAACTTGTTTTTATTAAACCTTTTCACTTGGAGCTGTGCTGAATCTTTGCGTATTTTTACCTTTACATTTTTACTTTTTGTGCAACTGCTTAGTTTTGATACCTGTCTCTTGTTTGTTTTACTTTGGATAGTTGTTGTTGTTCTGGTTTTAGGAAAATATGTCTTTTTGTACTTGAAAGCATTGATGGCGCTCCATATGTGATTGTAGAGTGCTCAAGTGGCAATTTTTAAGGGCAGACAGAAATCAGGACTGAATGAGACCATTAATATTAAATGTTTGTAAAAAATAGAATATTGTATCTGTTTATTAGTACTTACTTTATAATTTGTTATATAACATTTTTTAGAACAAAGAGTTTGTACATTTGTTTTATTTACTTAATTAATTGCACATGAATCACATTTATATTGGATAAAATGGTTTAATGTCATTCAGTTGTAGTTATTTAAGCTTGCACTTCTATGTTATTGGCATTTTTTTGAAGTTCTAATGTTATTAAAGAATGAAAGAGATTAAATATTTGTCATTGTGTGGCTGACCATTTTTTTTTCAAATGGTTTATTGTGGTGTTATTCATTCAATTTCAACCCTTTCTCTTTGATTCACTTATAGGGGAATAAATCCCTGACTATGGCCAAGATGACCCAAGATAAATTAGTGGCTTTGGTGCCTGACAGAGATGGCCAGAGACTTTTTAACCTCTATTTGAATGACACATAGTGGGAGCACTAGGTGCTGCACCCTTGGAGTACAAGGCTATGATTGGTGCTGCCAGTGTGCATATGCATATAGTCAAGAAAGTTTGTAGAGGCACACTCCTTACAGCAGGCAGTATGCACCATGATGCACAGCCAGAAAAATGAGTGGGGGTTTTCCACTATTGGATGATAAGCCACTCTGTATGACCAGAAAGCAGGTCCACTCCTGGCACCTGACTCTTTCCATTGGGGAGCAACTGGGCTGCAGGGGTCTTGTGCAGGCAGAGGATGACTGGTTCTTGCCCTGTAGAATAAATGGGTTGATTGGATGCAGATAGAGGAGCCATCAGGTTGGTCCTGTGGAGGAAAAAAAAAGTTGGACAGGTTCTTAGGCATTTGTAGGTTGCACATCCTTGTCAAATATAAACACAAAACAGACATATTTTGAACAATTTACAGCATGTTTGTATTTGATTAGTAACTTAAAAAAAACTGGCATGGGTACTTCATTTGTCTAATTTTATGCCAATTTGTATATGAGCTTTTTTGAGTTTATTCTACATAAATTATTTATATTTCTATGTAAACACTTCTTCAACATCACTTTTTGTACTATTTAATTACAGTAACAATTTTTTTATTATTTATTTATTTATTTATTATGAAAAAAGAGGGCATCCATGGCCTTACTCAATTATTCATTCCATTTCATTCAATGGGTTTGTCATTACACTTACACATAAAATATAGAATAGTGATACTGAATATTTGGACCTGTGGCGTTTTGGTGAAATTCGCCATATTATAGGTATAACATTTTATTGGAACCCTATGGACATTAGTTCTATTTCCCATTCTGACAGTCATAACCCATCCCACATCCTTTCATCTTTGCCTGTACGCTTTAATGTTCATCACATTTATCTCTGATGTAGTAGCCTTAGTTATATGGGTCATATCCTGTCAAGAGTATAATAGCTAGTCAGCTTCCAAAACTCAAGGCACCTTCCATGCACCCAAACTGTTACTCAGTTCAAACTGAACTGACTAAACAGCCAGATTTGGCACCAAGCCATTCAGAGATTTCCTCATTGCTGAAATGTTCACTCCTCTGAGGGTTTTGAGGATCGATAGTCAGCTTGTGCTGTTTCTTTACTGGAAGATAAGTTTCCTGTGTGGAGGGGGGGGGGACTTCCATTTTAAAATGTGATTGTTTTGTAATAAAAATGTTCAGGAAAGTTATTTCAGAGACAGGAATTTGTGTTTAAATGGACTGTTGTGAGACTGTATTGTACTTATAAATGAGAGTGCTCCATTGTCCTGCCACTTTAAAAGTCGTTTAAAGTATTTGAAAAACACATTTTGTTCCTTCTGGGAAGCAGTTGTGCTTATTTTACTTTTTGGGGCTAGCAAAGTTTTTTTAAACTGCTTTATACTGTGTTTATGTGAAAAAAGTGACTTTTACAGACTTTACATTTTACTGGCTATTACTGACCGTTTTCCCTGAGAAAGAGGCATCATTTTCAGCTTGACCATGGAATGCACTGTTGGTCTCACAGTCGGTCCTTCTTCGAGCCACAAAAAAAAAAAAAAACTTTCAGCAAACAGCCTTTACCACCACAGCAACATTCTAGCAATTTGACTCAGCTACAGGTCTGTGACTATGCTGTGGCCCTTAGTTATACGTCAGGCCATTCACCTTTTACCCCAGATCACTCTGGTGTGATACCTACAGACACTATGGACTGGAAGTTCTCTATGTACTCTGTGGTTGTTTGGATCCCCTCCATGGGCACAGGAGACACATTCTTATTGGTCCTGGGAGAGAAAACATGGAAGACTTCCCTGTTTTGTCAGAATGTTGTGCCCAAACCTGGGGAAGCTGCTGATGCCATTAATAACACAGTTGGCCCCATTTTCCAATCCAAAATATATAAAAACTAAACTATTCCTCGTGAAATTCCTTTAGATAGAAGTAGTTTACTGAGTCTGGTTCAGGGTTAATTCAGTCTTTTGAGCCTTCTTATAAGGTAATTTCTAGCAAAAGAACAAGGGATACCTATTTTCCTGAAGAGATTCAACTTTCTGAAACTGTGCAGGAAGATGAACGGATGAATACAGTGTTTTCCCCTCAGATTTCTGATTCAGAATCAGAGGAGAGCTCAGTTTCTGATTCTCTATGTGAGGGTACTTCTTTCTTTGACACTATTTCCAGAATGTTCCATTATTTTCAGTGGGAGAACATTGTGGTTTTTCAGTCCCTCAGTAAATTCTATGAACTGTCACAGAAGGAATTTCCAGAACCTTCACCCATTCCTCCAGTTCTGTCACCTTTGGAAGACGTCACTGCCTCCAATTTTTCTGACAATCTGTTGCTTCTAAAAACACAGAATGTATAATGTTTCTGAGTTTTTTAAGTTGCTATGCCTTCTTCTGAAACTTGACCATTAGGTATAGCATTAGTCTGTCCTATGACTGCAAAACATTTAGCTAATTCCTAGCCTACTCATTCTGACAGGGATGGGATGATTACTGATAAGTGTGGAGAAAAAAAACTTTATGCTTCTGCCAACTTTGATTTTTAGAATGTTAAATTGTCAGGTTCATATGTTAAAGGTTGTTGTGGCTAATTGTGAAAGTATGAGGATTGTTTAGTCTACAGTTTGTTTTCTTCTGAGGAAAAATCCATTTTAAATAATGTATCTCTTTCTGTTGTATAAGTCACTACTCATTGCTTGCAGTGTGTGTTGATACTTCTTCCAGGCCTATGGTCACTGATACCGTTTTGAGGAATTTTGCCTGTCTGCTTTCTCAGGACCTCACAGATGATTTCAAAAATGAGATTTTTAATTCTCCTTTGGATAGACATTTAATTTTTGACCACCCTGCTGTCATCAAAAAGTGTGATGAAAATGGTAAGTTTGTTCAGAAATCTGTAAGAGTTTTCAGATTTCTTTTTCAGCTTTTTAAGGGATTCTCTACCCCTCATTCAGTTTTGTAAAAAATCAATATAAAATGTCTCAGTAAAATACAGGTAAACAATCATTTAGGAAGAAATGGCAAGGGGTTTCAAAAAGAATTTTGGAGCCTCACAAAACCAAGGATAGTCATACAAATGAGAATGATTATTTGATGGACCTTGTTATCTTTGCAATAGGAATCTCTCACTTGGTGAGGGATCTAGTACACAAGCTGGGACTCCACGAGAACAGTCAAAAGTCTTTTTTGACTCAGTTTCACAGGATTGTGTTGCTGGGGTGTCAGCTAAATACCTCAGTTTAACATGTTTTTCAACCACAGGAAAATAGATCTATATTTGCTTATATATTTCTAAAGTTTTGTACTCAGGTATGAGTCACTGTGAAAGGATATCTCAGCATTTTGGGTCTCATGACATCTATGGTTTATATGATATCCCTGGCAAAACTCCACATGAGAAAGATACAATGGTACAGGAAGTCTTTTTGGTCCCTGCATAAACATCCTTTGTCTTTTCAAACCCCAGGTTTATCAAAAGTGAGATCCCTTGATAGAGGCAGCAAATGCCCTTAAATCCAGGTATTTGCTTCTCCCTCCCTGTTTCAAAGCATTCAGTCGCCACAGGTGCCTCAGACTTTACTTGGAGAGCAGTTTCAGGAGGGATAAAAGTGCAAAGTGTGTGGGACACCACTGACAGATGCAAGTACATAAATATAAAAGAAGTGCTGGCCCTGATAAAAGTACTCAACATTTTGAATCATTTTGGTCCCAAGGACTTCAAGTTGTTGCAGATACCACTGTCATGTGGTACATCAACAAGTAAGGGTGAACCAGGTCATACCCCTTTTGCAGGATGGCCATGTTAGCTTGGGATATAGTGACACAGCACAGTCTTAGTCTACAGGCATTCTACATTTATTCAGAGCAAAGCTGTGTGGGAGGCAAGCTGAGCATGACAAGGAAAGACCCTCACAAATGGAAACTAGATCGGGGGGGGGGGTCTTCCAAGATTTGATCCATCTGTGGGAAGTTCCTCAAGTAGACCGATTTGGCACCACTCTGAACAATCAGTTGGCAAGATTCTGTACAGGACTCCAAGAAAGAAGGCCTAGAAGACAGAGGGTTTTTTTCCTTGGGCAAGACTGTTCCTGTATTTTTCCACCATTCCACCATTTTTCAGTGATATCCAAGGTACTTCTGAAGATTCAGAAGAAATCCCTCGTGGTCATTGTGGTGATCCCCTTCTGGCCCAGGCAGCAGTGGTCCTCTTTTCTTTTGGAAATGGCCAGGGACAATTACCACAAGCTTCTTCATAGAATTGATCTACTCATACAAGAGAAGGGGTGTTTGATACACCCTGACCCAGTCAACTTCATCTGACTGCCTGTATTTTAAGGTCATAATTCCCTTTAGGTACCTGCTATACTGAGGATGTGCAGAAAATGCTAATGGAGGCAAGAGAGCCTCCTACAAGAAAATCATATATTAGTAAATGGAAAAGGTTTTCTATTTGGTGTCAACAATATAACCACAGACTTTTCATGGTCAGTTTTTCTCTGGTTTTACAATATTTGTGTGAGTTACTATCCTATGTTTTTCACGGTAATTTATTGGCTATTTCAGCATGTCCACCAACAGATCCACCCCTTTTAATGCATTTTCATGTCAAAATGTTTTTGAAAGGGTTTTGCATAACAGGTCTCCAAGAAAAAATGGGGCTCCTCCTTGGAATATTAATTTTGTGACAGTGAAGCCAACACTTGCTTCACTTGAACTAGTTAACTTGGCTGATTGCAGAGTGAGGATTCCCTGCACCGTAGTTTGGAATTTTATCACTCCTGCTACCAAATCTGTCTGGAAATCATGCAGTTTATGGCAGAATTTCCTTCACTATATACAGAGTAGTACCAGAATGGTTAGCAGGATGTGCACAAGGCAGTGAGGGAGAAATCACTGTTCTGTTTTAAAAATGGTCTTTAATGGTGTCTCCGTTAGAAATGGATCCTTGTGAAACTACTGGTGTTCTCAGCAGTCTATGCTGCCTCATTTATGCAACCAAGAGATGATATAGTACAATTGAACATTATAATTGCTAGTCTACCTTTGCAGTTTTGCAGAAATGTGCTGATATAGTACAATTGAACATTATAATTGCTAGTCTACCTTTGCAGTTTTTGCAGAAATGTGAGTGATCTGTCACAATTACTATATGAGTACAACTATGCTCTGAGAACACTGATTACCAGCAGTGCTACTTAGAAGAATGCATAGGTTTATACCAAGTTAAGATGTTCTTTCTCTTTTGGCTGTCAGTGTTGAGCAGGATCAAAAAGCTGGTAAGGTAGAAGACATTTAGGACAAGGTGGAACTAAATGTCATTGCTGCTTCTGTTTTCAATGACTTGGTCATTTTTAGAAGTGCTTTGAAACTCAGTGCAGTAGTGATTGGAAATATTTAGAAGAGTATTCATAGTCATAAATTATTTATGAGTTAATTTTAATTACTTTTTGGATTGTTTCTTCTTTTCACATTTGTTAAGTACATTACTTAAACATTGGGAAGTTTTCATTTTTTTTAAGACTGTATGCTGTGGTGTGATAAACATTCTAAATATAGATATAAGCAAACAATTTCTTCCTGGATTCCATTCTCCGCATGTTTTTCTTATTTGTGGGGCTTCATTTTACATGCTCACTGTTTGAACTCTAAATACTAGGCAGGATTTTTGCCAGGTCAAAAATTTAACAGTTCGCAGATAGCAAAATGTGATGCATCTCTGATGGTTGTTTATATTAGGAGCATTAATAATAACGTTTTTTTTTATTGGAAATTTTGCTACATTCTCACAAGATTCATGTTGTTATTTTTTATGAAACATGGTCAAAGAACAATGACTGGAAACCAGTTCTGTCAAGGTATAAATGTTTTTACTGTAACAGACATTGTAACAAAAAATCAGATGGAGGTGTTATGAAATTGATTAAAGATAGCTATGAGGCCTGTGATTATTACATGTTCAGTGATAATACCAGTACTATAGACTCTGTAACTGTAACAATAAAGACAACCCAAGAATATATAATTAGAAGTTATGTCCTTACCATAACATTCCATGTGGAGTGTTCATCTCACCTTTGTTCTTACACCTGGGTTCGGAGCCGATCCTCGGCTCCGTGTCGGCCACTTGGCAAGCTCTGCATCGAGAAGAAGCTCGAGACCAACCTAACTCCCACAATCCCCCTCTGCCTTTACCTCAGATCTAGTTTGTAAGCAAACCAGAAGTCAACAGAGAGAGAGATACATTCATGCCAAACAACATAACTGAGAGAAACACCTATACATATATATAGATATATATATATATATATATATATATATATATATATATATATATATACACATATATACACAATAACTGCGAAATGCAGAAAACAGGAGAAACCAAACCAGACACCAAACTGGACGTTCTTCCTAAGAGTGGGAGGGTGGGAATGTAAGAACAAAGATGAACACTCCACATGGAACGTTATGGTAAGGACATAACTTCTAAATGTGAGAGTGTTCAATCTGCGCTTGTTCTTACACCTGGTAGCGTCCCTAGCTCCATGTTCCTGAGGAACTCACGGGAGAACATTCTTGAGCACAGTGGAACCAAAGGTTGCCCTGTCCCTAGAAACCCTGTCTACCTTGTAATGAGAAATGAATGTATGTGGTTTAGACCAAGTGGCAGCTGCACAAATAGTGTCTAATGGTAAGCGAGCTGCATGAGCCAGGGATGTAGATACTAATCTTGTAGAGTGCCCCTTGGGTTTGACAGGTAAAGTTTGTTCCGAAGCAGCATAAACAAATATAATGCAATCAGTTAGCCATTTGGAAAGGGTTTGTTTAGTAACTGCTATACCTTTCCTGCTGTCTGCAAAGGCTACAAAAAGTTGATCAGATTTCCTGTGATCCTTTGTTCTATCCAGGTAAAATCTAAGTTGTCTATGAACATCCAACTTGTGTAACATATACTCCAACTTATTGGAGTGGTTTTTGAAAAAGGTAGGGAGCTCAATGGATTGATTGATGTTATTAACGGAGCAAACTTTGGGGAGAAAGGACGGATTAGTGCGAAGAGATACTCTGTCAGAGTGAAAGATCAAATAAGGGTGTTTAATAGAAAGAGCCTGAAGCTCTGATACCCGTCTAGCCGATGTAATGGCCACCAAAAAGAGGGTCTTCCACGACAAATATTTCAATGGACAAGAAGAGGCTGGTTCAAACGGTGGTAGCATCAATTTAGATAATAAAAGGTTCAGATTCCAAGGTGATGTAGGAGTTCTAACTGGTGGTCTAACATGGAAAGATCCTTTCAGAAAGGCCTTACAAAGTCTGTGAGCCATAATGGGGGCCCCACATTCTTCCACATGAAAGTTGGAAATGGCAGCTAATTGCACTTTCAAAGTGGCAGGAGAAGCTCCTTTGTGGAACAATTTGGTTAAAAACTGCAAGATCTTATTCAAGGGAGCTATAACAGGGTCCAATTGCTGTGTATTTGCCCAGTAAACAAAACGCTTCCATTTACTAGTGTAAGTCTTTGTAGTGAAAGCTTTATGAGAAGCCACTAGTATATTCTGAACTGCAGATGAGAGAATATCAGACCTGGCTAAGTAGGGAAGTGGAGCAGTCAAGCTGCTAGTTGGAGTGACAGTAGCGAGGGGTGAGGCGCCCCTGACGAGTGAGTCAGTAGATCCGGCTCCGGGTCCAGGATCCAGGGTTCCCGAATGCGGTGTGCCAGAAGAAAGGGAAACCAGATTTGACGAGGCCAGAATGGGGCAATGAGGATAATCGTCCCTTGCAGGTTGTTGGCTTTCTGCAGAAACTTTGCAATCAGGGGAAAGGGAGGAAAAGCATACAGGAGGCCCGGGGGCCAATCGTGAACCAGAGCGTCCCTGGGGACTTCCCCTGGAGGGGGTAATAGGGCAAAATAGCTTCTGCATTTGGCGTTCATTGGAGACGCAAAAAAATCGCAGGAAGGCTGGCCCCATTCGCGAAAAATCTCCTTCGCAACTGACTGTTTGAGGGACCACTCGTGAGGCAACAGGATTGCTCTGCTCAACCTGTCGGCTATGATGTTGGATGACCCCGGGATGTGCGTTGCAATCAAAAAGCGACCCATGGACTCCGCCCATTGCCAGATTCTCATGGCCTCTCTGCATAGCTGATAAGACTTGGTTCCCCCTTGTTTGTTTATGTACCAGACTACGGACATATTGTCCGTCTGAACTGCAATAGTCCCTAGAGGCAGAAGGGGAGCAAAGTGTTGCAACGCTAGAAACACTGCCCTCAACTCTAGAACATTGATGTGCAGATTGTACTCTAAATTGGTCCATTCGCCTTGGACTGTCTGTCCCTGAAAGATGCCGCCCCACCCTATCAGGGAAGCGTCCGTGGTCACCGTAGCTGTCGGCGTGGGTAGCACAAATGGTCTTCCGCTGGAAAGATTGCAAGTCCGGAGACACCAGGCTAGGTGTGATTTGCATGTGTTTGTGATCAGAATTTCGTGTGTCAGAGGTAGCTGTTGGAACGACCATTGTGCAAACAGTAGCCATTGTAGAACTCTCATGTGCAGTCTTCCCAATGGTATCGCAATGAGAGAAGCTGCCATGAGACCCAAAACCTTCAGAACCAGTTTTGCTGGGGATTTTCTGGATGACAGAAGAAGGGATATGTGGCTTTGTAGTGAGGCTATACTTTCTGGAGGAAGTCTTAGAATTAAACGATGCGTATCCAATTCTGCTCCTATGAATGAGATATGCTGTGATGGCTGTAGTAAAGATTTTTGAAATTTACGGAAATTCGAGATGAACACAAAGCTGCAGTGTGTACTCCTGGCTTGGATCAGGATCGGCTGGGTGGTGGCAGAAAGGAGACAGTCGTCCAGATAAGGAAACACCTGGAATCCCAGGCGTCTCAAGTGAGACGCTACCACTGCCATGCATTTGGTGAAAACCCTGGGGGCTGAGGTCAGACCAAAGGGCAGGGCTCGAAACTGAAAGTGGCTGGCTCCCAGCCGGAAGCGCAAGTGATCCCTGGATGCCCTGGCCATTTTGATGTGGTAGTATGCGTCCTTCAGATCTATTGAGCACATCCAGTCATCCTTCTGTAAAAATGGAAGGATCGATTGAAGCGTGACCATCCGGAACTTTTCTTTCTTGACGAAGGTATTGAGATTGCTTATGTCCAGAATCGGCCTCCAGTCCCTTGTCTTTTTTGGAACTAAAAAGAACCTTGAGTAAGTTCCGAATCCTCTTTGGTCCACTGGGACTGGTTGGATTACTCTTTTTTTCTAGCAGCTTTGAAATTTCTATAGCTGCAGGATCTTGCAGATGGGGCGGCACATCTGGGAGTCTTTTCTTCGGAATTGGGGGCAATAGGAAGGGTATTCTGTAGCCACTGGTAACAACGCTTTTTACCCAATTGTCTGATGTAAGATTTTGCCAGGCCTGAGGGTATAAAGCTAAGCGAACCCCGACTGCCTCCAGAGCAGGACAGTTGGGCCTCCTCTCAGGAGTGCTGGAAAGGTTTCCCAGGGGTTGTATCCCTGTCACCTTGGTTTTGCGGACCCCCTCTGCCGCCAGGGCGGCGTCTTTCACCTCTGCCCCCTCCTCTGCCTCTAGAGGGGGCATCACCCTGTGTGCCTGGGAAAGAGCCTTGGGGTTTTCGAAACCACATTTTTCCACCACGTTGCCCTTTGGGGTATGGTCTGGATGGGGTGGAAAAACGGACTCCGACAGCAGACAGAGTCTTTCCCTCTTGCTCACACCGGGTAAGGGTCTCCTTTACTTTGGGGCCAAAGAGAGTGGCACCATCAAATGGGGCATTAGTAAAGGAAGACTTGAAGGCTTCCGCAAATGAACATAAGCGCATCCAGGATTGTCTACGAAGAGCAATCGCTGAAGCTGCTGCCCTACTCGATCCTTGGCTGCGTATGAGATCAGCCTCATGGACGAGTTTGCAATAGATGTAAGGGTATTGAGATGTGCTGTAACCTTTTCTGAAACAGCAGCATCTGTAGTACCCTGGAGGGTATCTCCCAACTCTTTGACTAGATCCTCTGTAGCCGTGTGAAGTGGGTCAAATAGTTCAGGGATCGCAGAAAAAGCCGCTGAACTAAAAATGCGCTTCCCATACCTGTCCATAGTCCTAGAATCTCTGTTAGGCGGATGGACAGATGAGGAAGATTCAGACATCTCCTTTTTCGTGGCCGCTGCCACCACCATAGCGTCTACTGGCACTCCCTTTGTCAGATAAGTCTTATCTTGGGGGGCAGTAATATATTTGTTAGGCTTTCTAGGGACTGGCTCCACCATGTCAGGCGTCTCCCACGCCCTTCGTGCAATCAGCTCCATCAACTCATCAAAGGGCGGAGTGACCCAGGAGGAGGAAGGGCGAGCACCGAATGCCTTCAGCAAAACTGACTCATCCTCAGAAGGGGGAAGGGATTGCCAATCACCTCTCTGTTTTAGGATCTCCAGGATGTCAGAAAAGGAGACATCCTCTGAGGGTGACTTTGGAGACCCTTCTGACTCATCCAAGTCAGTGTCCGATGTCAATGATTCTTGTGGAGAATCTAAGTGTCTCCTCTTACACAATCTTTTCCTCAGAACTTCCTCGGGGGTGGCATCCGAAGAAGCCTCCGAGGAAGAGGGGGCACCCTCCAGGGGTGGCTGAGACACTGGTGCTCGACGCTTAGATGTAGCCGTGGGTGCAGAGGAGGATAACGGTCCTTTATGGGAAGGAGAGGCTGTTTCTGCTGACGTGGTTGTCTGAGTAGACAACACCTTCCTCATGAGGTCGAAGGCCCCCAGGTCCCGAGTCGAGGTATCTCCCGGTTCCGAGGAAATCGGAAGAATACCCGAGACAGGCACCGAAGGCATCGACCCCGAGGACGGAGCTGAGTCGATCTGAGCCGAGGCTCTGAGAGGGAGTGTCGGAACCGAAACGTCTGTCCGACTCTCAGTCCCGGACCCAAGGATGGATCTTCGGCTCCGAGACTCCGGTACCAGTTCCGACGGAGTCGAGGTGAACGGAACCGACCGAGAAAAAGACGGTTCTGGCACTGAGGGCTCCACAATCACCAGATCAGCCTCTCCCAGCTCCGAAGACTGGATAGGCATCGGAGGAGGAACAGGTGGAGATAAGGGAAGGCCTTCGAGTCTCGACACCAACTGGGAGGAGACAGAGATGAGTTTGGATAAGGCCATATTCTCCATTAATTTCTGCACCACGCGGTCTACATTGGTGTCGGAGAGGGGCCTGGAAGAACGCGTCGAAGGAATCAAAGACGGAGCCGACCTCAACAGTGCCGGGGAAGGGAGCTCCGTCACCGGTTCCAAGACTCGAGGCTCGGAAACTGACAACAGTTCAACACTCGGCCCCGAAGTCTGTGGAACCGGTGATCGAACTTTGACTGAAGAGCTCGGAGCCAATGACCTGGGCTCCGACGTCTTCGATTCCTTCGAGGATTTGGATGTCTGGTCTGATGCATCCAGAGCCTCTTGAAAAGCAGGCTTCAAAAGCCCCCTGTCCATAAGTTTCCTGCGCCTATCTGTCATGACCCTTCCACTGAAAGAATGACATATTGAGCAGTCTTCTTGCAGATGGAGAGGGCCAAGACAGTAGATGCAGGAACTATGATTGTCAGTCACAGACATCTTCTGCCCACATTGGCAGCGTTTAAAGCCAGACTTAGCTTTCTCAGACATGTCAAGTTAGGTACAGCAAATAGTGAAATAGCCAGTAATATGTCCAGTCCAGTAAATTTGTCTATTCCAGAAACAATTTTGTCAAATCCAGTAAATTAGTCAAGCCAGTAGTCAATCCAAAGTTAAAGGGGTGGGGTAGGCCCCGAGGGAAAACTCTAATAAAGTATATAAAATTTATATACGGAACCGAGAAACCCTCGATACACTACTCACACACACACACAGTCACTTAAGGAACAACTTTTTTTTAGAAAAAAATAGAAGAAATATAAGAAAATAATTAATCTTAGCTTGAGTTGGCCCGAGCTCATCAAATCTGATGCAAACGTTGCAGCGGCAAACTAGATCTGAGGTAAAGGCAGAGGGGGATTGTGGGAGTTAGGTTGGTCTCGAGCTTCTTCTCGATGCAGAGCTTGCCAAGCGGCCGACATGGAGCCGAGGATCGGCTCCGAACCCAGGTGTAAGAACAAACGGCGAGATTGAACACTCTCACATCAATTGTTGGAGTGTATAGATCACCAAAGTCAAGGGCTGATGACCTGGATGAATTTATACATTTCTTGTATGAAACACAGGAGAGAAAAATAATATTAGCTGGGAGTTAAATTTACCAGAAACAGACTGGAATAATATTGATTCAACAACATTAGTAAATAAATTATTCACAGTGTATATTCAGGAACAACAGTTGCTTCAGATTATTTAAAATCCTACCAGGGGACAGAATGTACTAGACACTGTTTGTGTTCCCAAATAAATGACTGTAACTTTAAGTCAAGTTTTACCACTATTGATGTGCAGTGATCATGGGGTTATAAAGGTTTATTTGTTGCTAGAATAATTCTGCCAAACTAAAATCTAAGCCAATGCCAATGCCAATGTTAATTACAGATTACATGGAAGCAAAACAGTCACTATGTAAAACGAACTGGAATGAGGTGTTCAGTGGAAAAACTGCAGATGGAATGTGAAAAGTTTTGAAAGAGAAATTGTTTGAGTGCAAAAAAATGTTTAACATCAAGATCTAGGCATACAACATCAGGGGGATACATTTTTATAAGAACAAAATATCTGATTAAGGTGAAAGACAAACAATATGAGAAATGGAAGAGAGGTCGAACTGCAACTTTGAAAACTGAAATAAACAAGCTGGACAAACACATTAAGCATAGTGACAGACAGGATCGAGAACAATTTGAAGAAAATTTATATAAAGATACTGAGCATAATAGGAAACCATTTTATAGATAAATAACATGTGGAAGGAGTAAAGACACATTGATAAACTGTGTGCAGATTCTAAAATTTATTCTCAGACAGAACAGATTATAGATATATTTACAAAATCTTATGCAGAACAGTTTGTCTCCATAAAAAGGGTGATATGTTGTCTGAGTGGCATTCAGATAACTCCAGATACTGGAATCAAATTAGATTATATTGAAAAGAACTGTGCAAACTGGATCCAAACAAAGCACAGAAAGGAGACAGAATTAGTAACAATGACCTGAGAACACTTCAGCAAGAACTTACTTTACCATTATGTTTATTATTCATAGGTCATATAAATATGGGGAGATTCCTCAAGATTGGAAACATGTGCTTATTAAGCCTGTCTTTAAGGGAAAGGGGTGTAGGACTAACCCAGAGTCATATAGACACTTAAGTCTACTTGCATGTTGTGGAAAAATAATGGAGAAGGTAATATTGGATCATTTGTCAGAACTCGATAGGTTGGGACTTGAAACCATATATCAGCATGCATATGTTGAAAACAGAAATATTGCCACCTGTAACATAATGTTCTATAACAATATAATAACAGCTAGTAATGAAAACTTGTGCTCTGGTGTAATTTATATAGATTTAACTTCAGCATTCGACAGGGTCATACACAAAACAGTGATCAATAAATCAGTACAACTAGGTATTGAGGTACTCTTGATAAGATGGATAGCTGCATGGCTTACAAATAGGACATGGCAAGTATCATACAGCAACTGGATGGGTGAAATCCTTGGTTACAGTCAGGGTACCCCACAGAGTTCTGTCCTAGGCCCTTACTTGTTTAGATTGTATCTTTCAGACCTAACTTGTTCTACAGTCTATATGCAGACAACCTGAAATTGGGTAAACTGATTACATGTGTTGCTGATAAGGCATGTCTGGAAAATAACTTGACAAAATTGACCACACAGAAGAGAATAATACACACACACACACACACACACACACACACACACACACACCCATGTATATATATATATATATATATATATATATATGTGTGTGTGTTTGTGTGTGTGTGTGGGGGTCCCCTTCAAATTGTCAGCACATCAAAATGCCGAATTTCATATGGCCTGGACCATATGATTGACATTTGAAATGCAGACAATGAAGAACAGGCATCTCTGTACAGTGCGGAATGGAAAAATTTCCATTCCTGCACTGTAGTATGATCTCGGAGTTGGTATATTTAAGTTACTGGGGTGTGGGAGTTAGAGCCCCCTACATGGGGTGCAGGTGGGCTTGACCCCTGCTAGCAATGTTTAGGCAAGTGTTTGTTGTTTTTTACTTTTGTATTTTACATGTTCGACATTTCAAGTGTCGATCATACGGTCTCAGCCATATGAAATTCTGAATTTTGAAATGTCAGCCGTATGAAGTAGATCCATATATATATATATATATATATATATATATATATATATATATATATATATATATATATATATATATATATATATATATATACATATATATATATATATATATATATATATATGTATATATATGTGTGTGTGTATGTAAAAGCTAAGCATATGAGATTTGGGAGACATAAATTGAAATGTGAATATTTAATACAGCGCACAGTGATTGAAGCTGTCAACTCATTTAACGACCTGGGCATATGAGTGGATTCAGCTATGAGTTTTCTAATCATGTCAACTAATGCACACTGAGAGTCCACTTCTAACACAGTCTCAAACCCAAACTGAAGTTGGGAACCTGACCTTACTAATTGAAGTTATGAACCAAAGGCTGGACATTCTGGCTACACGCATGGATACTTTATCGCAAAACACCCGAATGAAGGGAAGCTCAAACATGAACAAAATGACTGTTTCTAGTGCAGGTACCAATATGACGAGCACTTTGAGGAACACTCATCTGAATACTGGTACCGGTAGTGTTACTGAAGCGAGGGACCGTGGAACTCAACCCACAATACCTGCCGACACGGTAGGGCACACTACACCAGGGCTTATTGGAGTCCCGGACTTAAATTCATGGCTCAGCGATGAACCTAAACTACTTGCTGATAACATTACTGACAACTTAGTGGGATAACCGGTGACTGGGAGTGTGACTATTGTGGAGAAATTAAAACTGTTTGATTATAAACTTGTTAAAATAAGAAAACTACAACTGGAAGTTAACTACTTTAGTGAATGTCTTAAAGAGAAGATTGTGCTGAAAGGCTTGCGTTTTTGGCAGTATCCTACTGGACTAGTTAAAGATTCTGCCTTTCACATGGAACTAGTGACATTTTTCAACACTCAGGGGTTAGAATTATTGAAGATTATGTCCAAGCATTATCAGGTGCACATTAATGAATTATCTAGTGAAGTTACTACCCTCGACGAAGAAATTAAAAGGGACCTTGACTTCCAAAGATACCATTTTGAATATAACAGGACTTTTACCAGCATTAATAACTTACTGTCAAAAACTAGGGACACTAAAATCAGGAAAATTAACAGAGACCGGAGGGACTATGCAAACGGAACAGCTTACCCAGACCTGCTCCCATCACAAATATGGAATGCCCCTAGAGGTTTTAATACCACAAGCGGTACATCTGATAATACTAAGGGCAATCAAAATGAGGGTTTACCAGGGCCTAGAAACCGAGGGCACTAAATGAGAACGAAGCCCACCAAAACAACTACTTCACAGACCAAGATGATGAGGACAACAATTCTCAGATGGCGGGTATGAGTTCAAATAATGTTCCAAAAAACTCCATGAACCATCAGGGGCAGGGGGTGAACAAATCTACCCCCAAGCAACAGAGGAAATACAACACAAGGAGGAACAACAACAACAGGAACAAGAGGTGACCTTTCACCAAAGGGTCAGTTCAAACAACCCTTCTTGTAAAGTTGCAATGAATAAAAGCAGAATACACTATCAACCCTCTATTAGTTGAAATTTTTGCAAGAGGACTTACATTCATTCCAACTCATCCTACTGATTTAGGGTCCTTATTTCTGGACTTTAAACTTTACACTAGAAAACTCAATTTACAATTAATTTTGGGTAACAGGAACTACAATGGGAACCCAAACTTGCGTATTTCTAGTACATTTAATCCCCCTTTACACCCGTCCATTTTACTATTTGAAAGAATGTGCAAAATGGACTTTAGGGCTTTTATTAACCGTCAACACAAGTCTGAATTAAGGACCAACTTGAACAAGAACGAAAGAGAAGCTCTAAACAACTTTAGATTTTTACCAGTCCGCCTAATGAAACCTGACAAAGGAGGTGGACTGGTCATTATGCACAAAATGGACTACAAGGAAAGAATGGGGAAGATACTTGAAAGTAACGCATATATTAAAGTGAGCCTGAACGAATTGAACATAGCATACAACCGTATCAGAATGTTCCTGAATGATATGTTCATTGACTCACTCATCGACCTTGACATGTTTAACTATTTGTCAGTGCTATCACTTAGACTACCTGTACTTTTTGGAATACCTAAAACCCACAAGAATCAAGGAGATCCACCTATGCGCCCCTTAGTGGATGCTCGACAATCAATCACCTATTCTTGTGCTAAGGTGATAGATGACATTCTGAAGAGATTTGTGGCCTTGGAACCTCAGATTTGCAAAGACTCTTGGACATTTTTGATGAGTATTAACTCTTTAGCTTATAATGAGCACTTTTGTTTTTAACAGTGGATGTTTGCAATCTATACACGGTGATCCTACAAACCTTGGGAACAGAATGGGTTATTGACCATATGAGATTTAAAGGGGCAGAACACTCAGAACTGAGATTGGTGGACGAATTGCTAGGTATAACACTGTCCAATAACTATATTACCTTTGAAAAATAATTTTTCAAACAGCAGATTGATGTAGCTATGGGCTCCCCTTATGGAGCTAGTTTCGCCAATTTAGTCATGGCCAAATGGGAAAAAGACACCATTTTTGATAACCCTGGACTGAATGAGTGTATTTATTATTACACCTGCTTTTTAGATGACATTTTTATGATTATTAAAGGGGGTGTTGAACTAGCTGCTGAAATTCTGGAGCAGTTTAATAGGTCCACCACCTTTCTCAGGTTTACTAGTAACTTCCACATAGATTCTACAAGCTTCTTAGATGTTGAAATATCTAAAGATAGAGCCCAGAAAAAATATCTAGCAAGGATTTTCCAAAAGAATACTTACCCTAACTCAACTTACATTACACTAGTTTTCACCCACTGCACCAGAAGAAAAATGTAGTGAAGGGCCAACTGGTACGAGCGGCCAGGATGGCTATGGAGGATGAGCACTTCTTTGAGGAATGTGAACTCTTGAAGTCCATGCTCCTCAAGAGGGGGTACCCCATTGAGTTGATTGCTGACCTTATAAGGGTGGTGAGTAGTAAAAGGGCCTCTGGCCACTTCAGACCCATCCTCTCCCAAGAATGGACAGCAGCTCACACTTTTGAAACCAACGTCTCAGTAGAGATAGAACTGAGTAACCCCGTTGTTAGGAATAGTACTGGACCACAAAGGGAGCAAAATTGTTTGAGATTCGTGACGACTTTTTATTTAGATTATGAAGCCCTGATCACAATACTGGGCAAAAACTGGCAGTTGTTACTGTCCGATAGGGATATACAAGCAAAGTTGGGAGACAAACTGCTGGTCACCTGGAAAAAAGAAGGAACCTAAAAAAACTTTCTGAAAGTAGTAACAGCACTTTTAGAGGCAGCCCAGGGACATTTAAATGTGAGGCATGTAACCAGTATCGACACATTGCTACAGGGTCAAAATTCATTATTAGGGGGCAAGACTATTTCTTGAAGAACAAGTTTAACTGTAGCTCCAAAGCCTTAGTCTATGTAGCATTATGTCAGTGCTGCCCTAGTTTTTACATAGGCAAGCCTGACCGTAAGTTTACGGAGAGGATTTACGAACACATTTATTTCATTAACAAAAGGAAAATGGAGAGCCCACTAGCTAGACACTGCATTGAAAACCCTAACCACAGTTTCAAATTTAAGGCCATTGACTCAATTGAGATGAATAGTAGAGGAGAGGCGTCTACACTTATGTTGGAGAAATTGGAACTTTTGTGGCAGCTTAGACTCAATGCATGCTTTCCACCAGGCTTGAATGAAATGACTTCTATTCTATGTGTGATAAAATTACAGAGCCTTAAGAGATAGTAGAGGCACACACATTATTTTTGTTGGATGGTTAAATAATAGATGCGCATTAGCCGTAGGGAGGTTACAATTGCTAAGCTACACCCACGTTTTATAGGTTAAAAGAAACATTACACAACACAGTTTTTTATGAAAAGATTACTACTTCCACGGGTCCCTGAACATTAGTTATAAGTAAAGTGAACTAACCACGATTTTAATTAATACCATTTAATTTACTATATGTTCCATTATAAGACAACAGAACTTTGTTTTTTTATAAAACTAAGGCACTCATTTTACCTAATGACTTAACAAAAACAAACTGTTTGACTTCAATATTTTAGGATTATACCTTTAAATTATGTGACTGTGCTTAATTGGCTTAATTGTATTAACAAGAATGAGTCACTAGGATAGTACTTAAACTTGTCTTTTCTTTCTGTGAACTATTGCCTGAAGAAGTTAGGAGTAGTGTTTCCTAACGAAAAGCCCTTTAAACTTTGTGACTTGGATTCTGTGCAGCCAGATTGTTTTTAACTGGTTATTGGTTTTGGTATTGGTTATTGGTGGAGTGTGCACCAGACTACTGATTTCTGTAAGCTTGTTTTACTCAGCTATTAAACCTTGTTGGACTTTGCAGTGTACGCTCATCTTGTCTTGTGCCTATTAGTTTTTGGACGTTTTTAGTAAACATGCCAACTAATTGGTTAATGATAGCTATAGAACTGTAGGTTCTATAAAAAGATTTATAAAGTCTATCTAGGAAATCAAAAATAATGAAGTCATTGTTTGTTAGTTACATTAGACCCAAACTTGAATATGGAATAACAAACAATATGGAAACCCTATAAGAAAACAAGCATGAACAAATTGGAAAGAGTACAGCAGAAATATACCAAGGACATCCATGGATGTGAAAATTTAAGTTATTATGAAAGACTTAAATATCTGAACTTGTACAGTGTATCTTACAAATATCTAAGAAGAGATCTTATTCAGGTATATAGGGCATTCAGAGACACGTTCATCTGGGAATGTTTGAGGTTACTAGTACTAGAGAGTCATCAGACAAATTATGTAGAAGATTCTATAGGAATGAAAAGTGTACTAATTTGTTTTCTGACAGAAAAGCCGATGCATGGAACAGACTATCAATTTACATTAAAGCAAGTACTAGTTTTGATATTTTTAAGAACATCCTGGGCATTTATTATGGGGACAAGTGTTTTAGTATATTGGCAAGCTAGAATAGCATTAATGCCTGTGCTTGAAACATTTGTATGTATGTATGTATGAACTCAGATTCAGATTGATCTGGTCTAGATTGCTATATCACTCCATGGTGGAATCCTAGGATTTATTTTCTCAAGTTCTCTTACATTCCCTCCTGGCGAGTTCAGCACCTTTTTAAGAAATCTGAATGCCAGGTTGGGTCTAGTTAATGATATTAATTCATTTAACACAATCCAGGCCAGCTGGTATTAGCCTGCAGAACAACAAAAAAAACGAACAAATGGACTCCAGGAAGCAAAACACTTGAATAATGAAGCAAGCTCAACGAGTTTACCTAGGTTTCGTCTTTAATCCGACTTCATCAGAACACAATTGATACAAGACAAGCAACAACTTTAAATACACACCTCCAAATGACATCATCCATTATCAATTAAAAATGATGATTGATTCATTAAAAAGGCCAGCATACAAAACTAAACCCAAACTTCACTAAAAAATGTATTTACAAAACCTAAATCAAACAACACAATACTTGGTAAACACTATTGTAAACCAAGAACCACTATTGTCAATGTAGTTGAATGAAAAATGTAATATTAGTGTTATTAATGCACTAAAAACATTACATATTAACAATAGGGGTGAAAATGAATATAAAAAATAAATGAAAATGAATATAAAAATAAACATATGAAACAAAGATAAAAATGTACAAATGAAATAAAAATTCACCCCAAAATATTTTTCAATTTTAAAATAGGCATAAGACTGATGCAGTCATTAATGCCTGGCTGTTCTAAAGCATTAAGCTTCAACTGCCATTTCATTTCTGCTATATCTAAGTGCACATCTAATGTCTTTCCAAACCTATCTACCATAATCTGCTGAATGACACTAAACTTAAAACAATGCCCACCATTTGTGTCAATGTGCCTGTAAAGAGCATTCGTTTTTTTTCTTCAATCTAATGTCTGACTGGTGCTCAATAATCCGCTCCCTTAATGCCCTACAGGTCTTCCCAATGTAAAAGGCCGGGCATTGCTTACATAATGCCACATAAACGA
Organism: Protopterus annectens; assembly: GCF_019279795.1. Lineage (NCBI taxonomy): Eukaryota > Metazoa > Chordata > Ceratodontiformes > Protopteridae > Protopterus > Protopterus annectens. Next base: position 136,750,511 of record NC_056731.1, read on the forward strand.
CACTAGTATTATAACAATCAAAATGAGCCCCTGGTCTAACCGTAACACCAGCCACCTTAAACTCCGCACCAGTCACGTTTATCAAATGGCAAACACTACACCTACCACATCTGAAGTTACCTCTACTCCTATGTGTGCCAACATCTGAAATGTCATTCCTTTCCAATAAATGCTTGAAGGACCGGCCTTTCCTATAAACACATTTCGGGGGTCTCCCCAACTTACCACTAACCATTTGATCCAAATTCAATAACTTCCAATTGCTGATGACAATATCTACTATATAAGGGGCATCAAAGGAATAAGTTGTAATAAAATATAAAGGATGAACATTACTAACCCTTGAACAGGATTCTTCACATTCTAAATTAGTATCACCCCTGGGCGCGCCATTGGCATCACCAAACTCGTGTCCACTATCAAACTTCCCTTTTAGCAGGGCCCAATACACACCATTGGCCCTCTTTAATTTAACTTCATCCACAATGCAATTACACAATGCTACTGGATAGCCGCGCCTAGTAAACATTAGCTTAATAAACTAAAGTTCCCTAAGAAATTCAACATCCAAACTGGTCATTCTTGCTGCCCTGACCATCTGGCCTTTGACAATTGCCTTCTTTTGATGGTCAGGGTGACAGCTAGAATAACTCAAATAGGAGTTGGAAAATGTAGACTTCCTATGAATAGTCGATGTCAAATCAAAGTCACCTGGACTAATAACTAAATGAACATCCAAATAGTCTATTTCAATGTTACTCATGTTGTGAGTAAAATTTAAAAATCCAACTGAATTGTTAACATAATCCATAAATTCTCCAATCCTGTCAATTCCACCTTCCCAGACGATAAACAAGTCATCTAGAAAACGGGTGTAAAAACTGATGTGGGGCATAAAGGCACTAGAAAAAAGAAATTCTTGCTCCCAGTATGCCATAACATAATTGGCATACACGGGAGCACATGCCTCCCCCATCGCAACACCAGTTTTCTGCTTGTAATAAGTTCCTTCAAACTGGATGAAATTGTTGGTAAGAACAACTTCCATTAAACCCACCAACAAATTAATTCTATCCTGGTCAAACAAATGTGTTTTCAACAATTGAGCTTCCAACCATTCAAGGCCTGTTACAGTGGGAATGACCGAAAATAAGTTTACCACATCAACTGTTAACAGAATGGAACCACTATTTAAATGCACATTGTTTAACCTGTCCAAGAAGGTCCATGAATCTTTGGTAATGTAATCAAACACTTTCAAACCCTTTTGTAGTTCAAAATCAAGAAACTTACTAATAAAGCAGGTTTTGCTACGCTTTCCATCCACAATTGGTCTAAATGCCAAATTATCCAAACCTTTGTGGATCTTAGGTATTCCAAAAATCCCACTAACCAAAGGGTGATCATTAACCAAAAACCTATACTCAACTTCATTTATGTGACCCTGCCAAAGCAAGTCCTCAATATATAAACTAACTTTACCATGGGTGATATTCAATTCATTCAGGCTCAGCTCCTCATAAGTATCCGTTGCCAACATTGCCACCATACTGTTTACATAATCAATCTTATCAATGAGCACTAAACCACTACCCTTATCAGGCTTCATGAGCCTTATAGATCTATCACTCACCAACTCTTCCAGCAAGCCATGCTCTTCAAAGGTCAAATTGTCCATCATATCAAAAATCCATTTATAATGTGGACTCCTTGCCTGCCTATAGTGCTCCCTAATGTCATGCTCACACATCCTTTCATACGTGTTAGTGACAGTATTGGATGGGGGCATGTACTTACTTGGTTTTTTCAAAACCATCCCAGTTTTATTTCTACTCTCACCATCAAATATCAACCTCAAATTCATTTTTCTAACTAACATCTTAAGGTCAATTAAGGTGTCAGTCAAACAACCCCGAGACAAGGGGACAAAAGTTAGCCCTTTAGCTAACAATTCAACATGCCGTTCATTGATAATTTTACTAGAGTAATTGTATATTTTAAAGTCATCAAACATATTAGTTATGATGGTTGGATTACAAAGCCCCCAAACCATCTCAATTGCAGCCTCACCATCAATTACACGTATTAGATCCTCAATACCACAATGAAGACTGTGGTTACACACACTAGTAAGAGCCCCATCACCCAAGTCTTGCTCATATAAAAATACAGGGTCAACAGCAAGATGTGTAGAAGTCGTACTATCAATAGCTGGAACTGAATATAAGCTAACGTCATAGAAAGAGGTAGAACAGACATCAGCATTGTGACTACCATTATTAACGGATGAATTACCAACCAAAACGTTAGAAGCAGAAATTCCATTCAAAAATGAAAAGTGCTCCGTTTCACCAAAATGCACAGGTACTTCATCTGCTTCAACATTTACACAAGTTGAATTCAAACCGTCAAATATTTCCAATTCAAAACTTCCCCCACTAACATTTTCGTCACATGATGAGCTGCGCACCAATTTATGGCCACAGCTCGTATTAAAAACTGTACCCCCCAAATGCATACACCCAGCCACACACTCATAAGTACAATCCAGGTTGGAAATGAGCTCAACATTGAAATTAACAGCACAATTATCCCTACCAATGTTTGCAGCAACATTAAGGCCCAACAATGGGCTCACATTTTGCAGTCGTTGTGCCGCAGAATTCAAGTGGATAACATTACTAACATTAATTCGTTGCACAGCGTCATTATGACCCGAATAGGCAAAAACTGTCCCAACATTACGCTCATATCCATTAACAACAGCAATTGAGGGTGAACATTGCTCAACTTCTGTTAGTGAAAAGCTGTTACTCGTAAAACCCCCAACAATTTGATGCTCAAAGTCAATGCCAGCAACTCCATCACTAGTGCCTGCATGAATGTCACATTCGTGTGCCTGCAGAATGCAGTTATTAAGAATAAGAGTGTGACAGAAGAAAATCCAATTGATTTGACTATTATAACAAAACAGGTAATGTTTTGGCTACTTCTCTGCCCTCATTTTGTTTCTAGAATTAGGAACAGCAATGAAATAGGTCTAGAGAAATTTTTATCTGACCATTTCAACACTCTTTTCAAATGTTTCTATAAATGGAAAGCATTGTAATGGGAAGAGTACCTTTTAAGTAAATCAGTAAAGTTGGAATTGTCCTGAAGGACTTCAAATTAATAAATGTGCAAATGGGCTTCCTGTGAATTCAGCTTTACATGAAGGATGTATATCAATCACTTTTGTCTGAAGTGGATATGAATTACTAAACATCCTTGATAAACTCAGTGCCTATTTAATAGACATTTTTAAAATTTGCAATTGAAAAGCTAAACAAAGATATCATTACACATCAATAATTCCATGTGCTGCATTTTAAATGTAACAGCACATTTGTTAAGCATTATACATTTCCTAGGGTAGTATTTTTCAGAAACAATAAACAGTTTAATGAAATCTTAGTAATGACAACATTGGGAAAATTTACTCCAAAAGTTCATTTAAATTTACAATTAATTGGCAGACATCAAGGAAAAATATAAATCCAATGAAATGTGAATGAATAATATTTTTAGGACAGTTACAAAAAGGTCACCTTTGAATGACAGTAATACTGTGTATAAGAGGGTAAGCAATTAAAACGTCAGGACCAGCTATAATGAGTCCTATAACGCAGAGAATGAAAGACCTGACAATGGACTTATATATACTAAGTCTGAAATGGCCATTTTCCCTTTTCTCTGTAGTATGGTGATCTTGGAATTAGTGTATATAAGTTCAGGGGTAGGTACTGAATATTGAAAAAGAACTGTGCAAACTGGATCCAAACAAAGCACAGGGAGGAGACAGAACATTAGGGAATGCAGGGATGCTCGACCCCTATACTAAAGAAGTTTGAAGGATAAGAACAAAGTCTGACATTCGATCTTCTTGTGTATTTCTTTGTTTTTTTTTGGGGGGGGGCATGTCAGCACTCATCATTTCAATTGCTGACATTTTAATAGGGAGCCATATAAGAGAACTGATAATGAACTTCTTGGATACTGGACATTAATAGGATTTTTGGATATTTTTTACTCTCTTTTTCTTAAGTAGCCTAGACTGTCAGCTTTATTTGGTACACCTATATGACATAATTTATTGTTATACTGATGCTAAGACAATCATTTCAGCAAAGTCTTCAAAGCAGAAACCTTAGGGGCACTTGTGGACATATATTAAATTTGTAAAGTACAAATTTGACATTTTTGTCTTAGATATTAAAAGTATGTTTTAGAGTGGGTCTATATTAGAACATTGAAGTTTCAAAACTTCGAATGTTCTAATATCAAACCCTATTCAGCGAAAGCTGAAAACATCAAACATAAAGAACAGTGAATTTTTTCCTAGGGAAAAAATTCACTATTTCAAAACACATACACACAACACAAGCACACCAAACAAGCAGTAATCCACACACATACACCTAAAATCTTACACCTAACCCTACACTAAACTATACACATACCGCTAACTATCCACTTACTTAACCCAAACTCTAACCCTAAGGTCCATCACTATCACACACTCACTTCACCTGTGCCCTAACCCTAACTCACCTACCCTGCCCTAACCCTCACGTCCACACAATCACACACTTACCTGACCCACTCCCTAACCCTAACTCACCTAGCCCGCCCTAACCTTCACGTCCACACAATCGCACACATACCTAACCCACACCCTAACCCTAACTAACCTAACCCACACTCAGTCACACACTTACCTGAACCCAATCCGTAGCTTTCCAACACAGTGCTGAAAAAACGAAGCAACAGAAATGGACAACCAAATTCTTTCCCTAGGAATAAATTCGGTTTTCTGTTGCTTCGATATTTTCAGTTTCTGCTGAATAGGGTTCAATATTAGAACATTTGAAGTTTTGAAACTTTGATGTTCTAATATAGATCGTTTTAGAGCAACTGAAAAATAAGAACTATACTAAAGAGTCATTAATGGCAACAATGGACATTAAAATATATAATAATCATATATCGGGAACATGGAATGGATATGGTAATGGACAAAGGTTTGCAATTGTTTCTCAGTGTGTTAAAATTCACACTTTGAAAAATATGCATTGCTTTCAGAAATAATTATAACCACCAAATTAACAATATCCTAATGGGTTTGGTAGTTGCCCCACCATTTGCTAGTTTAGTGTTGAAAAAATAAGAGATGTTTAATGCGTTTTACCTACAAATTATTCTATAAAGTGAAATTTTATACATGCTTTATTCTTGATATATTTCTTATCTGGACAAGTCCAGGTGCACAGTTTAAAGATAGTTGTACTTTACAAATAATTCAACCATTATTTTAAATTGTATAGCATATATGTAGTTTAACAATATTCACCTACTAAACACTGAAATTTATGTAAATTCTGATGCAAAGATGTTTTGTTCAACAATTTCTGGAAAAATATAATTTACCCATGGGTAGTATATCATATCCAAAGCTCCCATCAACTCAACTTTTTCCAGAGAATTTAAATAAATATTTAGGTTATAAGGAGTAGTAAGCTTTTATCTGACAATGAAAGATTCTTAGGAAAAGTAGTTGATTAGAACTGTTGGACACAACAGTCAGGAATTAGAACAAATTTTAAGAGACATGACATGTAATAGACATATTTTATAGATGCCTACTTTCCGTGAATAATGATTCAGAGAGCAGTCAGAGGAAGATGTTCACAGATAAAGAATGCATTTTGCATGTTAGAACATCGATTACATTCTCATGGTTTTAGAGAAACTGTAAATAACAACTAGATGATATTGAGTGGATATGCTGATGCAAACAAGGAAGTAGAGGAAAACTTTCTGTTTTATTATAAAATGTATCATAACTTGAGGTATCCTTTAGAATATGATCTTTTCAAATTTTTTGAGGATTACTTATACAAAACAATCCAGTACTTGCATTTGTGCTGCTTTTGACCAATGTTACTTTATTTATACAAGTCTATATACCACTTTTACCGACATAAATAAGTAATTTGGTTCAACATGAAACTAAACATTATGATTACAGTTCTACATTTGTAGTTTATATAACAAAATGCAACAGCTGTGAGGCTTTCTACATAAGTAAGGCATTTTGCAAGCAGTTGCAAAGAATCTGTGATCTTGAGTGTACCCTTAGGACAAAACTTAGTTCACTTTACATGCCTGTCGATATTGCTCAGCTTTGCATTGATTTGATACTGTAGTCATTCTTGCCATCTTTCTGTATTATCTTTGATAAATTATAGTGCTGAGAAAGCATATATTGTATCCAAAAAGTGAGTGGGTCCTGCATTAATATGAGTCTACCCCTTAAAGCCTTTACAACAGTTATTTCCATAATGTTTGTATCCTTCAGCAATTCTATATTTTGTGAAACAATTGCTAATTATCATGTTCATCACAAAAATGACAGATGGCTAAGGTAGTTTGCTGTCTGTTCAGCAGATCTCCTGAACTAAGCCCTTCTTGTTAGTTTTATGGGTATGTTGTGACATAAAATGACTACCTATACAAAGTTTAGAAAGCATGTTGAACTTTCAGTTGTCTACACAGTGAAATTAGTGTGTACTTTTTTCCTTTTCAAGTCTTGTCTAAAACTAAGCTCAAGCACTAGGTCATAATAATTTATAGATGAATGATACATTTCTTCAAAATCAACGGTGCTAGTATTTATAGAAACTAGAGAGAAAAACACCCTAAGGCATCTGGATTGCCATGAATGTGTACAGCTACTCTCTAGTTTAGGATATCACTGAAAATAACAACAGCTAACTGATTTGTTTTCACTGCTGAAACAAAAAGTGCTCATTTTTATAAAGAAAGTTGGAAGGTGCCATACTTATTGGACGGAATCATTCTTAAGAACATCTCAACCAATGACACCACCTTCCTGGCTAAACTCTTTGTAAGATATGTAAGGCCTATGATACAGCACAACTCACTGTTCTGCTCATTTATTAGAGTTGACTTACTTATACTGTAAGGCATACAGAGAAAATTTAGTTTTCGAAAATGATTTCATTAATTAGTCATCTTTCTTATGATCAAAGACTGCAAAGGATAAACCTTTATTCCATCAGACTCTTAATAGGAAAGATGTAAACTGAATATAGAGTATTTCAAGACAAAGAACTTCCCATACTAATGAATGATGAGTTACTACAGTCAAAAATTAACTGTAAGGGTGTCAGCTATATTTTTAGTCTAGGCAAGTTGGCTAAAAACTGATTGCTGTCAGTTATAAATTGACCTACTTCTTTACATACACTTCTGTTTCTTCTCCCTACTTCCCTAGCTCTATTTAATTTTTAGCCCCATTCCCAACTGTCTTTCTCCCTCCCGTACTGCTTTGCACTATCTCCATTAATAATCACAACCCTCCCTAATGGTACCTATCTATTCCACATTGTATCTTTTCTTTTCCCAAATAAACCCTTATTTCTTCTTATTTTGTCTACATCATTACACTCTAGCCTTTAATAGCCCTCTGTTCCTTATATTGCAGAGAAGATATCAGGACAACCTATCTCTCTTCTTTTATAGAAACTACTTCTGTCTTTACCTACCCTCTTCCAGTTTTCAGAATCCACCATCACTGAATCTCCTACTGACCAACAACTTCCTGTTTCCTTCTTGACTGCTACTTCCCCACCACCTGACATCTATAAAATACAGATTCCTGTACATAATTACGCTGCTCTTCAGCTTATCCTCTATTCTTCTCCTCCTGCTGTGCCATCTGTCATCCCACCATGACTCAATAATATCTCTCAACATCTCTCCAACTCTGTCCCAACCACCTATCCATACTTCCTGTTTACACTCTCCACACATTGCACCAAACTACTTAATATAGCATGTCATCCTTATTCCGAATATAGACTGATTAACTGCACTCCATCTTAAGCCAAAACAAAATTAAGTGCAAGAATCCTCTCCAAAAAAACAAGTATGCATAACTACCCAATATACTAAAATCCTTCTAGGAGGAGAGATGCACCCTAATCCTGGCCCTATCTATCACAATGAACAGAAAGATAATTCTCTCCCACGCACTTCTGTAAACCAAAATTAACCAGTCCCCAACCCAGGTAATCTAATTTTTGTTGTAATAAATGTTAGATGCTAGTATATTAAAGCTTAGAGTTTTTAATAGATAAATTTATAATATTATATTATTATATATTTGGATTAAATATATAAGTTTTATTTAAATATTTAAAATATTTTAATACTTTTATATATTTTTATATTATATTATTAGGTTCATTTCATAGTTTTATACTAGGCTATCTGCCCTAAGGCATTTTTATAAGCCCAGTCTAAATTTTTTTTTTGTTACGCCACCCCCCTTATAAAAAAAATACTGTGCCCATAGTTTTGTTTGCCTCTGTCCAGCAGTGACACAGAGATGAATCCACAGTCTAGATTTCTTTTGAACAGAGTCAGCTAGGTGCTCTGGCTCACATGGGACGGATTTTTATTCCACAGCATAGGGAGTCTCTGAGTCCTTCAATCTGGCAGCATATGACAGATTTGGGAGTCCTTTATCCTTTGGTGAGGAACTTTGGGATCATTGGTCTGATAAAGTGAAGAGTACACACAATGAACACCTAGATCTTGGATGTGTGAATCCTTCATGATCAGTGGCAATGTGAGAAGGTCTTTCTAACCACTTTAGCAATGTGGGTCCCCCCCCCCTTCTGATAACCTCTCTGTGCTTAGTGGATTGCCACCATATAGAAGCTTAGGGGTTACCTTTTTTTCCGGTAAGGGATCTATACATTGACTATACATTTTTGGCAGGCTCTGGGGCTCCAGCCTATCTGTTCCAGCCGTGAGTCCGTGGATAGTGATATAGTCCGATGCATCTCACTCCACTATCCAGTTTGCAGTGCAGTCCTGCAAACTTTGTCAGCCAAAGTCCTCCCCATGCTGCCTGTGGCTCTGAAGTAGAGATGCCCAAACAAAAGGGGCCAGGGCCCTGACGCCCTGTGGGACACCACTTTGTGACCGCTTGGTCTGGACACAGCAGCGCTAGCAACTCTAACCCTGTGGGTTCTGTCCTTAAAGGTCAAGGTAGGCTGACCCTCTTCTCATCAATTGCCTTGGTGACTGTTTCAAGTATTTCAACTTCAAAAAAAAAAGGCATGATCTTCCTTGACAAAGCCAAACTGGGTCGTCCAATGTGTCTGCCCCCCCCCTATCTTTTTTTTATGAGCTCCATTATATCCTCTCTATAGCGCTGCAGACTAGACTTGTTCCTGTATCCTGTGGTAAGGCTGAGATTAAACAGCTGCCTTATGCAGGATTAATTCCTCATTTAGTGTGTTTTTTTAGAGAGAGCAGCTTTCACCCGCGCATTTGAGATGTCCGGGAGTGAACCTGTCAGTATGTATGTTGGCAATGTCTGTGGGTTCAGTTTTTTTTGTATCATGGACTAATTCTGAGCAGCATATCTGGTTTCCCCACCCAGGTTTCTAACATAGCTGAAAAAGGCCTTATGATTGTCCTTTGAATCCATAATTTTTTCTCTCAAAATTGGCCTTAGTTGATTTTTGAGTGTGCTATTTTTTTACTAATAATGATCAGGGGTGACTGGATTTTGTTCTATCATGTAATAGCTTTCTCCTCTTATTGTAAAGTTTGTTAATGGCTGGGGTCCACCAGACTGGACGTTTAGTGATTAGTTTATGATCAGAGATCTCTCCAATAAGGGATATACTTTTGTCCCCATGTTTGTGACAATGAATCTAGTAGTTTTTTTCTCCTCATGGGGAACAGTGACTACTAGCTGTGGCATTTAATTTTATGAACTCCAGGAACCGTTGGGCTAGAAAGTTTAGGCTTGAGTAATGTAAGTCACCCATGGATGGATTTTTAGATACATTTATACCCTCCAGTGTCTTCAGGAAGGCTGTGTGTGGGTGCCTGAGTTTGAGAGGGTGGCCTGTAGCATGCTGGTGAGCAGTTTTGCCTATGGTTGGTGCACCTGGATGGTTTTTCCTGCGGCTTCGTTGCCACCACCAACCTGGAGGTGTGGTGGGTATCCTTGAATATGGATACCCCCCCCCTTTTGTGGTGTGGTCTGGAAACCTGTAGGGTGTGCTCAACTTGAACCAGGTTTCAGTTACAGCACAGGCGCACATGTCATGTTCGCCATACTGAGAAGGGCCCGGTCTCGGAGTGGGCATTGAGATTTTAGGGCATGGAGCATTGAGCAGCATTACCAGTTTCTTCCCATTTTTTTTTTCTTCTAGGGGGTTTTTTATTTATTGCCTTGCCTAAAAAAAAAAGGCACTATGGGGTAAAGCAAGAGAGCCAAGCCAATATCGATCCCAGGGGTGACAGGTGCCCGCCCCTTGGCGAAGCAGCATGGTTTGTCAAGCATGTCATCCCAGGCAGTGAACACTGGATCCCTTTTAGGGTCATACCTGCCTGGGCTACATAAATCAGGAGCCCTCCATGTCTCTTTTCATGTAGTCGAGTGGGACGCCAGTGTGTTGACTATGGAGTCACCTATGACAAGACCTTAATGGCTGTGACTGCACTGCACCTTTTTTTGTGGTTGTGTGTTTTGGGTGTGGGTGTCTTGGTAGTTTTATTTGGGTGTCTGAGCTGCATCTAGCAAGTATTTGTGTTATGTGGGAGACATGCTAGAATAATATGGGAAAAATCCTTTGGAAAAAAACAGGGGCCAGTGGGAGTGAGGGTGTAGTGCTTTTAATTTTAGTGCTGACTTATAAATTGCTTTAGTGAGCAAGTGCGGCTCATTAATTAATTGTCACATGCTACAAGCTATATTAATCGCAAAATATGTTTTAAATGTTGTCTGATGAAGGCTTGCATTGCATAGAAAGCGCTTTACCATTATTTCAAATGTTAGAAGTATAAGAAATAAAACTGCTGAACTACATGCCTGGATTTTCCAATATAAGCCTGATATTCTCGCTGTAACTGGAACATGGCTTAAACCCAGCATAAACGACTTTAAAGTTATACATCCTGGCTATAATATCATCCATAATGAATGTATAAAGAGGAAAGCTGGTGATATTGCCTTAATATTTTTCAGTACCTATAACATTTACCCTTATAGCAAACCAGCACCAAACTTCAGTTTAGCAGAGCTTCTTATTGCTGCCTCAAAATAAATAATTATAAACAAATATGTATTACTATCCTTTAAATCCCTCCTGATGACAGTATATCAATACTGGAAGATGTCCTGCATTGGATATCCTTAACATCTCCACTAAAAAAGTATTACTAGGTGATGTGAATGTCAGTTGTTTGGACATAAACTCTCCCCTATACCTAGCATGAACTTGTATGGTTTCCACACAACTAATTAATAGCCCAGCTCATTATAGCAAGACAGCAAATTCTCTGTTAGACTGGATCCTAGCATCAGACCCTAGTAAATGTTTCAGCACAGGCACAACGTCCAACTCTCTTAGAGAGCATCTCCAAATCTATATGACTAGATATCTCACATATTCAGTTAAACAACATATTTATAAAACAACACATAATATGTCCAAGTTTAACCTAGAAATATTCATTACTACAGTATCATCTATTAACTGGAACTTCCTAAAAACCTTCTCCTTAGATGATGCTGCATATTAATTCATTACAACTTTTCTAAATATCCTAAATAGTCTTGCACTGCACAGAAGGAAGATACTAAAAGCAAAACATGCATTTTTTTCTATCCAAAAAGAGTAGAATACTAATGCAGGATAGAGTAAAAGCATGGAAAGAATGGCAGAAAATATAAAATACCACAATATCTTGAAAACTTCAGAATGCTTCTCAAGCATACTAAAAATGGAATAAATGAATATGAAAAAATATACTATAATAACTTTCAGAATATAATTAAACACAATCCTAAAAAAGTTTGGACACCCATTAAAGAAGTCTTACATCCTGGCCAAAAATTCAACCCAAAACCCTCTAGTGATAACTCGCCACTTGAAAATGCAGTACAATTCAGCTCTTATTTTATAGATAGCATAGCATCTCTAAGCAACAAATCCTCAAATTAATTCCATCCCTGCCCAATAGCCACATTTCATCACATCCTCTTTCACCTTCAAACTTGTGCTTGCATTCTATATAAAACTACTGTTAAACAAACTTAAATCATGCTGTTATTCAACTGATGCCTATCCAAGAGAGTGCCTAAAAATAACAGTCTATAGCATTGCCTATCCTGTCTCTCTCAATCCTTATAAATAGGTCAATCCAGGAATCCCACATTCCCTGTCTCTGTAAAAAATCACACATTATCCCTCTGCACAAAGGAGGAAATTCAACAGACATTAATAACTTTAGACCTACAGCAATCATCTCCTGTCAGCAAAATACTTGGAAAATGTATTCAATGACAATTGCTAGATTATCTCCTGCAGTAAGAACTCCTATTCCCTACATAGCATGGCCTCCATCCTTCCCATAGTACTTGCACTGCCCTTCTAACCTATATAGATACTGTCAATAAAGTTAGAGATAATGGCAGACTAGTCTTTTCCTTATTTCTAGACTTATCTAAAGCCTTTAACACCATTTGTCACGGCAAACTTCTACTTCAAATGTCCAAACTAGGTCTCTCTCAGTCCCACCTTTCTATGGTTTAATAGCTACCTGTCCAATAGGTATCGTTAGTAAACTGGCACTCCATGCTCTCTTCTTACCTCCCAGTCACCACCTGTGTACTACAAGGCTCTATCCTTGGTCCTCTGCTCCTGAACATATTCAGCAACAACATCTATACTTCTACACAACAGGCCAACCTAATGCAATACATACATGAATCCACTCTCATTTGCACTTCTGGCAATATGGTACACCTCCAAAAAAAATTGCTCAGGAAGCTTTAACAGGTACTGAAACACAACTTCACAACTCATGCTCAACCCAAAAGAGACAAAACTACTACTGTTTTTCCCAAATCCCTCTCTCATGTAAAAACAAAAGTTAAAGTCCTCTCTCTTGATTATACAATTATTGAAGTCACTTTTCGTAGCAAACTATTAGGGGTGATAGTGTATGATAATCTTACATTGTCCCTGTATATACAAAATTGCATAAGAAAACTCATCAAAAACTAGGGATGCTTTACAGAGCCAAAAGCTTTGTCACTGACACAAATAAAACTACACTTGCCACTGTGTATCACATCCCCACTCTTCTTTATAGTGCTCCCATCCTTACTAACTTCCAGACTTCACAAAAATTAAAACTTGAACAATGCTATGACAAAGCTGCTAAATTTGCAGCACCTACCCCTTACAGAACTCACCACTGTATAGCACTGAAAAGCTTAAATTGGTTAAAATTGGCACATTAACTAACATATACTCAACTTCTTACCACCTATAAAATCATCCATCATCCATTTGCCTGTCCAGCATGAAAAACATTCTACACAACTATGTTCCCAGTCAGTCATTGTGATCCAGTATCCAAAAACCCCAGTCTGTCTACAAACTTAGCAAATATGCTGGTCATTGCCTGTACTCGTACAAGTTTGTTAAGGCCTGGAACTTCTTATCCATCAGGTCTATACCCTCCCTTCCATCTTTAAAAATTACTCTGAAAGACTTCCTACCTAAAGTCTGGCTCTGTTCTTGCTCAAAACCAGGATAAACTATATCCCTAAATATGAACAAGTACCTTTATATTCTTTATACGTCCTTACTCTTGGTTCTTCACTTACTTCCTTACAGCTATCTAGTTCTCTTCCCTTTTTAGCAAATATACCATAAGCCTGTTTTCCCTCACTTTATACTGAATTTCCTATTTCTATTAGACTAACTTGCTTTTAACTTCTCTAAAAACTGTCTAAAATTTCTGTAAATATTAAATGATTGTCATATAACTTTTATCAATTCTAATTTGTTATAATTATTTAAACTGCAGATGTTTTCGTTTTATTTTTGAATATTGCAAAATTATTGTTCTTAAAATGTTTTATAAAAATTTGGAGCTTTTTTCCCTAGCCATCTGGTGAAAATGGGCTACTACCCAGTCAGACTTTCGTGATAATCAAATGACAAGCAACAAATCAATAAATAAATAAAATAAGTGCGGAAGCACCTTATAGCATTGGTGTCTTTCTGTTTCTATGGTTTATCTCTGGATCACACTCCAGTTTTGCACTCATCATTCAGAGCTAATATCAGGTTTTAAAACAATGGTAGATGAATGGGTGGGACAGAAATGAATACTCATTGAATCCAGAATCTGTGTTCCAGTCGGCCTATTGACATATATGCAGTTTTAATGAACTGTGAACTACTTGCTCCTTGACTGAGAGTTCATGCTTTCTAACATGTTTCAAACTCTGAACCAACATAGAATGGTCATTTCAGCACAGTCATGTTTATACCACCTTAGTATCTAAAATAATTAAATTTATGTGGATTTTCATGGTCGATTCTCATAAATTATACATAAACATTTCTAATAATAGTACATTAAGTTTTGTGCAGTACAGCATTATTGCACCAGTTCATATAACTGTATTAGTTACCAGTAAAACCAGGGGCACTGCCGGTATAGAGCCATTTATCTATTCAGTGTTGCTTTAGTTGGCATTTAATGTGTTTCAGGTTGAAGACTGTTCCGAAGTCAAGTGGAATTGTATTACAACTATTAGAAATGCTAAGTGAATTCTGGGAGCATTCTTTTAGGTTTAGTTATGGAGAGTAATGATTTGTCAGTGGAGTGTAGAGGTCTTTTTAGTGGTGTAAGGCTGTATGATGGAGTGAAAGATGTGAACGTTTCAGGGTTATGCAGTAATCTGAAGGCTGCAATTAATTAATTGTGAGTACAATAAAAAATTATTTAGTTCAAGACATTTTAGTTCTTTTAGAGAGAGGTAGTCATGTTCTCTGTCTTGTTGGTTGGGAAATGATTTTATTTATTTATTGAATTTGATAACCAGGGTAGAGCGCTGATCATCTGCAACCAATTTCAGTCTCAGCCTGGGGCCAATTATATGACCACTCATTCAGAGTACATAACAAAAACATTAAGTGACAGTGGATAAAATACAAAGAATAGGAAGATATGATCAACAGACAATGATGCTTTGCCAGAGATGGCCTGCATCTGTCTCACTTGGGCTTCAGGCTTCTGGCAATGGCTCTTGCCTCTCCCATAGTGCCTTTTTTAGGAAAAGTGATGAGGTTAAATCTATTAACATAAACATTTCAACAAAATCAAATTGAGGGTCATTATGTTAAACGTTAGAAGTATAAACATGGAACTGCACTCATTCCAAGCATTCTTAACCCTGGAAAATGATGACATCTGCACAGTTACAGAAACCTGGTTCAAAGCTATGGAGAGCACCCCAGCTTTACCTGGTTACTCATCCTGTCATACATTCAGACCCCAAACTGTGGGCAGTAAAGCCAAAGTAGGTGGAGTTTCAATATATATTAAAAACACAGACACTTCCAGGCTGGTCAAACAGTATGATGCACAGGAGACACTCCTGGTGCACTTAACCATTGACAAGACCCCTATTCAAATCATAGCTAGTTAATGGCCCCCAAATGTGACTCAAGATACCCCAATCCACCTATCTGGACCTCTTCAAATTTATCAAGATTCAAACATTTACCCTTATCCTGGGTGACATTAACTACCCAAACATAGATTAGAAGATCTACTCATGCCAGAAGACAAATGCACAGAGATTCCTTAATTTTGCTAATGCAAACTCCTTGGAACAGCTAGTTGATAAACCCACAAGAGGTGATAATATCCTGGACTTAGTATTAACCAACATGAGTAACCACTGCAGCATCCCTACCATATCATCCTCCCTGGTAAGATCCAACCATAAAGTGGTCACTTTTGAAGTCAACATCTCCCCCGACTCTCCTCTAGCTAGGATCAAACAAAAAAACCTTCTCCAAAGCTGATTACAGCCTCCTGAGGGATGATATAAACAGCTTCACAGTCCCCTCCCCCTCTATAGGAACTGCCACCAATATCTAAAACTACACCAAACCACTATACGAGCATTTATATAGATGCATGGAATCAGGAATACCTGACAGGACTAAATCATCATCCACAAGGAAGAGTAAACCTGTCTGGAAGACATTTGCAATAAATAAACTCTATAAAAAAGGAACAAATTGCTGTCCAGGATCAAGAAGGAGCAGCTGCCCAATTGGAAACAATATCTCCTTAGCCTGAACAAGCAATTAAGAGTACTA
The DNA here is from genome assembly GCF_019279795.1 of Protopterus annectens. Taxonomy (NCBI): domain Eukaryota; kingdom Metazoa; phylum Chordata; order Ceratodontiformes; family Protopteridae; genus Protopterus; species Protopterus annectens. The sequence goes on from NC_056731.1 coordinate 136,766,797, forward strand.
GTGAAATCCTCCAAAGCAAACTTTGAGTCTAAATTGGCCACATCTACTTGAGACAATCATATGGTCTTCTTCACATATGTCTGCAACCTCAAAGGAAGCACCCAGATCTGTTCAGAACTAGTGGTCAAGGACACCACATTTGCAAATGCCATAGATACAGCAAACTTGCTGGCTGACAGATTCAGCAAAAACTTCACCCCTCTGCCCCCCCATCAGTAAATCAGGACATCCCCGGTACCTGCCTCCTTCCCCTTATATCTAGGGAACAGGTAATCACTACTCTGAAAAAGACAAAAAGTACAGCCTCCATGGGACCCAATAACATCCCAGGTTGCATCCTACGTAAACTCCGGCAGGAACTTTCAGCACCAGTAGGACCCCCTATTCATCCAAAGCCTGAGTACTGGCTTTGTTCCAGCTGAGTGTAGGACAGCCACTGTCATCCCTTTGCACAAAGGTGGAGCACCCACCAATCCAGGAATTCATAGAACCATCAGCCTAACTAGCCTGATCTGCAAGGCCATGGAACAGATTGTCATGGATCTCATTATCAAGGACATTGGAAACCTCCAAACACTTGATCCCACATGCTCTGGTTTCGTCAAGGGGAAGTCATGTCTGTTAAATTTGGTTGACTTCTTTGAGACAATCACCAAAGCCATGGATGAGGGGAAGATGGTGCACACCACCTACCTTGACTTGGCCAAAGCCTTCAACACTATTCCCTACTCAGGCATAATAGACAAACTCTCTCAACTAGACATCAATCCATATGTTACCAGATGGGTAGCAAACTGGCTCACTGATAGAACCCACCTAGTAAAAACAGGGGAAGCCACCTCAAGCAGTAGACCTGTAACGTGCAGCTTACCCCAGGGGTTAGAATTGGGGCCTCTGTTATCTGGCATTTACTTTTCTGAGGTACTGCCCAAAACTAGTGGGCTATGGCTGACCAGATTTGCAGATTACTGGAAGCTGAGTGCTGTCATCAATTCCCCTAGTGATGTGGACATCCTCTAAGTGGGTCTCATCCAAACAAAAGACTGGTGCCAAAAACATGGCCTCCAGCTGAATACCAAAAATTGCATCATCATCCCCTTTGGGGAGAGTGATGTCCCCACAAATTATCACATTAATAACAATGTCTAAACATGCAAACAGTTATGAGGGATTTGAGCACCCAGGTTGATAGCAACCTGACTTTTGACCACCATGTTGCTTCTATTGTATGGAAAGATTTCTACATTGCCCACCTCATAAGTAAGGGCATTTCATCCAGGGACAAGGAGGTCATAACATCCCTGTATTCTTCCTTATAAGGCCCATTATTGAGTAGAAGACCCCTTTTGGCATGTAGCTCGCAAAGCACATGCAGCAGCAGGACAGACCTCAGAGGTTCATCACCAGGAGAATCCAGGGACTCAAACATCTACCATACACAGATAGGCTAAAATCTCTGTCCATCTATTCAGTTTCATGCACACTCCTCAGACGTGACCTTTGTCTGGCATACAAGGTGATCTTGGACCCCGCCTTGATGAGATTGCTGCATATCCGCAAGTCAAGCTCCACTCAAGTAACCCTCATGCTTGGCCTCAACCTGGTCTGTGACATCAATAGGACTTATTGGTGAGACAGGTTTGTATCCTAGAGACTCCACCATCTGTGGAATAGACTCCCTCTCCAAGTCAAGCAGAGTACTTCTTTACCCCTTTTTAAGTGCAACCGGGATAACTGGATGGGAAACAGAAAATACACCTTTAGGATTCCACCTGTGTCCCTGTTGGACAGGAGCACCAGATGCTGACTTGTCTAAACATGGGCTAAACTCTTGGTTAGGCTTATAAGGGCCTCAGGGCCAACAGCCTATTAACTTTCTATGATCCTATGATCCTATAAGAATGTGTAATGCAAAGAATATGAAAGTATTTAAAATAGTAAAGTGAGAAGATAAGATTATACTGATATCAATATACATTTAAATACAATGCTTGCTTTACATTTATGAAGATATATATATACACATATATATATATATATATATATATATATATATATATATATATATATATATATATATATACACACACACACACACACACATATGTATATGTATATATATATATATATATATATATATATATATATATATATATATATATATATATATATATATATATATATATATATATATATATATATATATATATATATATATTCATAGGTTTATAGGTTCATAGGTACTAGGCTATCTGCCCAAAGAACATTTTTAAGCTCCTAGCCCAGTTATTATGTGGCTTACCGCCCTAGTTGTTTGAATAAAAAGCTATGCCTATCATTTTGCCTCTGTCAGCAGTGGCAGTGACAGAGTAATCCTGGGGGGGTATATCTCTCCATCATCCATTGGTCAAGATTCCTCTTGAACAAGGCCAGTGATGATCTGTCCCGTCCTCTCCGCTCTTATTATAATCGCGTCGGCAGTTTAGTTCCTCGCTTCCTCGTGGTCTAGATTTTTTTGGATTGGCATATTCATCAAATCTGGGTTTGACATGGCCTTATATGTCAGGCACAGGTCACCTCTGAAACTTTGGGCCTCTCTGCATCAGTGTCTATCAGGCCTGGTCAGAATCTTAACGGGTTCAATCAACCAATCATAGCACGAGTGATGAGCAAGGGGGATTTATATGTGATCCCTTCATGATCAGGTGGCATGCATATGGGCATTTTTTTTCAACTACTAGCACATGAGGCACAAAACGAAAGACTACTATATATATATATATATACATTAGCTCTTTACATAGAGGTCTGGGGTGGAAGCAATGATACAATGGAAATTAATAGAGTAGTTAAGAGCAGAGGAGAGCTATTACTTGATTCGGATAACTGGTGTAGAGCCATGGCCCTAAAGTTAAATGCCAAAAGTAGTTGGAAGACCTTCTACATTGCCCACCTTATCATGAAGGGATTCTCATCTAGATCAAGGGAGGTCAGGAGTCATCCTATACTCATCACTCATCGAACTCCAGCTCTATTCAGTCGCTACCGCTTGCTCAGAGGTGACCTTGCTAACATACAAAGGCATTGTGTCAAACCCAGATTTGATGAATATGCTTCACCTCAAAAATCTAGATCCGCCCAGGTCACAAGGGCGTGGAGACTTAAACCTAAAGGGGTGGAAGCAATGATACAATGGAAATTAATAGAGTAGTTAAGAGCAGAGGAGAGCTATTACTTGATTTAGTTTAGTGGACTGTTGGGTTGCAGGAAAATTTAGCTTGACTGCATTAGTGAGATTTTAGGACTTCATGGAACTTCTAATAAGATGAGAGAGTGTTTATGTTCAGGTAGAAAGGACACTCATAGTTAGGAACCAAGGACTGAGAATGCATGGGTATAGGCATGAAGTTTGGAAAGGGGGACTTGTGTTAAAGGATGAGTATGATTCAGATTTCTGAGGTTTTATGTCGGGGCATGTCTTTTTACATTTGAGGCTAAAGGAGGGACAGTATGTTCATGTAATAGCTTAAACAGTTATGAGCCTAGAAGTGGGTCTGCTCTTTGCTTAATTGGAAGCCAGTTTGCTTTTTTTTTCTACAGTTATATACAGTGTTGGTCATGCCTTGGGGAATGAACAATAAATCTACAAATTTTGTTTTCTAGTACTTCAGTAATGACCGAGTTTTTATCAGATGCTGCTGAGACAAGAAGGAAGCAGAATTTGAGTTTAGGAAGTAGGAATACTTTCCTTACTACAGCTTTGGTTTGGTATGACAGAAAAATATGATATTTGTTGTGCCTAGAATAAAAATAAGATTCAGATTTTACATGTTTTTCTAGATGAACAATGAAATCAAGTGAGGGGGTCTAAACATAGACTAAAGTACTTGAAGGAAGCCACCTGCTGCAAGGGAGAGTTTCTGTGGTTATACAGCATTATAACATTATTATTCTGTTGAGTGTTAAACATCATTACTTTTGTTTTTGATGTCTTAAGAATAAGATTTTTCTTGCTGATCCATTCACTGATGCAGAAGAAATTGGACTGTAGTTCATATTGCAATGAGTAGTTAGTGTGGTAGAGGACCATGTTGTCAGATTAGAGAAGAAGAGGAAGGTGAGGAAGATACATACAGAGAATAGTAGTGGGGCAAGAAAAGAATCTTGAGGGACTCCTTTGAGTACAGGAGAAGTATGGGACTTACAGAAGTTATAATTAACTGTGAAATGTCTGTCTGTCTTTCTGTAAGATAGGCCTGAAACCAAAGCATGGCATCAGGGGTGATGCCTAGTTGATGCAGGTGAAGTATGAGGGAGTAGTGTTTAACTAAGTCAAAGGTCTTGGTGAGATCTACGAAAATGGAATCACCCTGCATCCCCTTGTTGTGTAATATGAGAGTGTCATCTGTGAGTGTCCATATAGCTGTGGAAGTGGTCCTACCTGACCAGGACCCATGCTGTATTTGAGAGAGAAGATGGTATTTTGCAATATAATCTTTAAGTTGAAGATAGACAATTTTTTTTAAAGATCATGCACAAGATTGTAAAAATAGAGATCAGGCAACAGTGGAAGAGGGATATGGGACATTTTTAGTTTGGGAAGTGGTTTTACTATGGCAGTTTTCCGAATATTAGTCATGGTATTGGTACTGGGCCAGAGGTTACAGTTATGTTTACAATGTACACATACTTCTCAACCATACCAAATTCCTCAGTATTTCACTGTTTTGAGGGCAAAATAATGGGGTGCCACAAATTCCTGAGTGGACCCTTGAAATCCTGAATTTTCTGGGGAAATCTTAAAAAAAGTTGGTTATGGTTACCTACAAACAAAACGCGTGTGTTGTAGAAGATGCCTGCTGAGAAAAAATGCCTCCAAAGTTTACTGTTCTGGATTTTACTTACCGTACTGCTTCCATAGCAACCTGAATCTGCTGAGGGAGAATATCAGTTATGTACAACTTTAGTTTATAACCTGCTGTGCTATTGAATACCATTGTACAGCTGCGGTCAGTCAAGTCCACTGCAAAACAAGAAGACACATCACCTTCTTGGTTACAGTGAAGATATGGTTTATTCTCCTGCCAAACAGTGGCTAAATGTTGTCAGTAATGTCACCATTTCCCTGCCAATGATCATACAGCTTGTTTGATATTTTGTTTTCCTCAACCTTGCTCCATGTTTTGGGTTTGTCTAAAAAGTGCTGGGGCGCAGCCGAGAAACTCCTTCCTGACTTTAGACAATAATGAAGAGAAAGACCAGACAAGCAGCAATTAAAGGTGATGTTAAAGGGCATCTAAAATCTGCCAAATAAAAATCAGCTACTAGGAGGAGGAACTCGTGACAGTTGCTTTTAAACCAGTAAGGGAGCTGATGATTTATAGAATTGATGAAGTTAAAAAAAACCTCAAAACTGACAGTTTTGAATGTGAATGAATGCATTTATGTCTTATATAATACCTCTCAACTGTCCAGATTTTTACTTCATATTTTTGATTGGTTCCTCATAAAATCTGTGGTTTTCTGGCATATCATTGTGGCTTGAAGTCACTAAATAATGACAGACATTTGAGTATCAGAATTCATATCCACCAGAAAATGCATTATAACAAAACTTTTATTTTAGCAAAGTTCTAAACATATAAGAGCAATATCTATAAAGTATGAACATCTCCTGAAGGGGAAAGGGAGTCAATCTCAACTCCTGTGGAGTAAGATGCTGCAGGCTGAGAGAGAGAGAGTGTATATGTGTGTGTGTGTGTGTGTGTGTGTGTGTGTGTGTGTGTGTGTGTGTGTGTGTGTGTGTGTGTGTGTGTGTGTGTGTGTGTGTGTGTGTGTGTGTGTGTGTGTGTGTATTAGTAAGCATGTGGGAGGATTATACTAAGACAAAGGCCGGGTATGTGATGATATTAATGGAGGGGCCTCATCAGTATGAGGTTGATATTTACTGTAGAAGGGGTGTTGGGTACTATAACGGCTACAGGAATCCACTGTCCAGTGATGTTAATTGGCCTTAAAAGCTCTGACTTAGAGTTTCCCCCTCCCCATTCATTCTGTTCCTCACTTGACTATTGTTTTGAGGAGGGACTTAACTGGGCATATCATGCTGTTAGCCAATGAGTTATGCTTTCTCTATGGAGTTGCTTATTAGAGCCAAAAAGAAGAGGAAGCTGGCAGAAAAGTTACAAAAGGGTGCTGGTAAGGGAACAAGTTGATAGATAGATGGCAGCCAGCATCAGCTTTCCGTGGAGCAGAGGCCCATTTCCTTTTTTCACCTGTCCTTTGACAAGTGCACTCACAGCTCTCCCACAGATGAGAGGTGTTGGTGTTGGAATGATCAGGGTCCAGTCTCATGTGAATTTTTGTCACTCGACCTCCCGAGGTCTACCCAAAGATGAATGTGACACCCGTACTAGTCGTGGCTTCCTTATCAGCAGGTGAAAATGTCAACACGTCTTTCCTTCAAATGTAAAACAGTGAAAGCTTTGTAAAAGTTGTTTATATGATGTGTCTGTGTGTGTTTATGTGCGCGCTAGTGGTTGGATGTGGTTGATAATGCTATCGACAAATACAGACAGGTTCCTTATCTGCCATTTCAAAACATTTACAGAAAACAGTGGATTGTGTGTAGTTTTGCATTTTGTTGTATTTAAATGCTGTGACATTGCATTGGTTGTGTCAACATATTTGCCTGCCTTATTGTAAGTATATAGTAGAGGAAACAGGTGTAGTTTAAGATATCAGGCTGCACTGCTGCATGCAGCACTGTTTTATTTTAGTCTGATATGTTACTACATTGTCTTATTTGTGCTTACTTACTGTTAGCTGGTGGACCAGACTAAAAGTAACTGTTAAATTATTTACAAGTCTATACTGCGGTTTGTTTCTAAGGAACCAGAAGGTCAAGATATTAAATTCAGTATAACCAGAAATGCAAATTGAGTTCATTCTTTTGTAAATATGTATAGCTTCCTAAGTTTCATGGCAAGTGCAACGTAGACTGGATAAGAAGCCATACCTTTCAATCTCTCAGTGCAAGAAATCTGAACAAAGCCAAAAATAATGATGGAATGAAGGCTCAAAAATAGGGACAGAATTTAAATTTTGCTCCTGTAAACTCAGATAGTTGCTAGAATAACAGGTTTTGCATTATTATGTGTTTTCCGATTGATATGAAGTAAATTCAAAGGTCTACCATTATTTATTATTTAGTGACTTCAATCTTCATGTTGATATCCCACAATCCCATTGGAGTGGATGTGGGTACATGGTTATGTATGCAAATGTTATGTTAATCTGTATCCCAGTTTTTGGCCAGTTGTACCTACTTTTCATGGGGCTTTATCCAGATTGTTGATGCTTCCAGGTTGAGAGGTATGAATATACAATGTAGTCCAACAGTGATAAATGAGCCAAAGGTGAAGACTGTTCATACATGGATGTCTATCCAGTAGTATTTCTTGTCATAGTGGTATGATATCTTCAGATAAATATTATTTGAAATGAAAGAGAAAAAGATATTCAGGAGTGGTGGGTGGGGTATCCTTGTGGAAATATCTGACACAGTCAGGGAGGCCACTGAAGTATTTTTGCAAATCATCTGCTGATAGGAGAAAGGAAGTAGTCTGATTTAAGTAGACTAAATTGTACCCACTGAGGTTATCAACTTCTTTCCAAAATTTCCAGGGGCTGTATTTAAAGAGTTTTCAGACTGTATCATGGATTGGATATTTTTTTTTGTCTTCCTATAGCATTTTTCGCTATGTTTCTTGGGTTAATGTATGTTCCCTATTTTCCGGGGCTGTGGTTGAACTTTCCAGTGCCAGGATTAATTCCTGAGTTTGAGGAGGGATTTTAATTCATGTGTTGACCACTTTTTTGGTTTAGTATTGGAAAGTCTAGAGATTATGGGAAAGTAAGTGTCTTGTAAGGAGGTGCAAACTGTTGTAAGGAGTTTTGTATCAGTGATGTTTAGTACTTTTGTCCAGCTGAGGGAGGTGAAACAAGAAGCATGTTCAGTTGCATTAATATTGTTTTTTGATCTGTCAGAGATTAGCTTTGGGGTTGGTCTTGGAAGTTGGTCAAAGAATGGAAAAAGTAATGGGGCAATGGTCATTTAATAAATGTGAGAGATTCGCAACATTGGACATAGTGTTTGTAATATTGGAGATGCTTAGATCAATGATAGAGTGGTTTAAGGTCATAAGGATAGGTACCATGGGATTTTTTTGACTACTTGTAGTAGTTATTGTTCTGTGAGAAAGTCAGTTACTTGTAAATTAATTGATTTAAGCATATTAAGGTTGACGCCTCCTAGGAGTATTACATTTTTCTGGTCATCTGTGTTGTATAAAATAGCTTGAATAACATCTTTGAACTTCTCTGGGGGGGGGGAGTATATGCCATGTATTAAGAAAATAATAACAGTATTGGGTAAGAAAATATCTATTAGGAGCCAGGCGGTTTGGCTAAGATTTTATGGTGAATGAGGCTTGGCTAATAAGCCATAGTTTCATATGTGATTTATATAGATAAAGAGGACTACTTCCTTTAATGTTGCCAGATCTACAATCATGAAAGTAGTTGTTCCCAGGAAGAACGTGATGGAGAGAGGTGATTTGGATTCAGCCAAGTGCTAGTAATTGCAAAGATGTCTGGGTTGTGTAGACTTATAATTGTATTCATTTTGTCTAGTTTGTTTCCAATGCTTTGGCATTGATAACATAACAGGAGAGTGGCTGTGATCTAGGGATTTGTTCAATATTACTCTGAACAAAAGTAATAGCTAGATGTGAAATAATCTAGGGGTGGGAGGATGGCATAATGGTTAAGTGTTTTACCTTATAGACACACGGTGCAAGGTTTGATTCTCACATGGGGTAATTGGCTAGGCTTGAAATGGCTCACGAGGGTAGTTAGCCTAGTACTAATCTATGAAGCTATAATTTAGTATTTTGGTAGTCTGATTTGGTTTTTGGAAAGCTGAATGAGTGAGTATCAGAAGTTTAAATTAGTTGAGATGTAAACTGTCAGAAATTTGTGGAATAAAGGTAAGGAGTCTGAAGAAGTGTAGGATTGCTTATCAATGATAATGAAGCTAAGCAGGTAGGTAAAGTTCATGTGATAGAGGTTGGGAGGGTGGGAAGTAAAAAAATTATTGGGAGGATATATTGCGCCTATGCAAGTAGGGTATTAGGAGTGAGGTTAAAAAGGATAAAGAAGCAACAAAGAAATGGTGTTGAATAAGGTGAAATATGTTGAGGGAAAGTATGTGAGTGTTGGGGGGATAAAGGGAGATGTAGATGTTTAGTGATTGGAGAGTCTATGTTGAAGAAAGGGAAGAATGGAAACTGATGGTAATTAAAATGTGTAAGGAGCATGTGAAAGACAAAGATGTGCTGTGTGGTGGTTATATGGAAAGAAGAACATTACAGGTGGCAGCAGTGCAAAGAGAAGGGAGGGTGGATATTGACTGAGCAGTCAATGAGGGAGTGAGTGAGAGAGAAAGAGAATGTTGCAAGTACTGTGCTGGATGTAGTAATAATGAAACAGACAGTGAGGGGTGAGTGGGGAAAAGAATGCTAATAGTGTTGTGATGATGGTAAGGGACTGACAGATGTTAGGACATTTCTGTGATGTATTGCTGTATTTTTGAAATGTTTTGTAATGTCATTAAAAAGTGGGAGGAGAACAGTAGAATTAAATGTATGTATCTTATGGTAGCTGGTCTGCTTATATCAAGTGATTCTGTACACTCAGCTCAACAAAGGTAATCAAAAGGCCTGAGGCAGCATTTTGCCCTGGTTGTTACAGACAGACAGACAGTTAAAGTGAAGGTACAGCACTGTAAATTAGTGATAAGGCTAACTCTGCAGAGTAGGAGCACTATAACTGCACTGATGTATCACATGATGCTCAAGCATCCCATACAGGAGCACTATAACTGCACTGATGTACTGATGTATCACTTGGTGCTCAAGCACCCCTTACAGGAGCACTATAACTTGCACTGATGTATCACTTGGTGCTCAAGCATCCCATACAGGAGCATTATAACTGCATTCATATATCACTTGGTGCTCAAGCATCCTATACAGGAGCACTATAACTGCACTGATGTACTGATGTATCACTTGGTGCTCAAGCACCCCTTACAGGAGCACTATAACTTGCACTGATGTATCACTTGGTGCTCAAGCATCCCATACAGGAGCATTATAACTGCATTCATATATCACTTGGTGCTCAAGCATCCTATACAGGAGCACTATAACTGCACTGATGTACTGATGTATCACTTGGTGCTCAAGCATCCCATACAGGAGCACTATAACTGCACCGATGTATCACTTGATGCTCAAGTGTCCCATACAGGAGCACTATAAATGCACCAATGTATCATTTGGTCCTCAAGCACCCCATACAGGAGCACTATAACTACACTGATGTATCACTTGGTGCTCAAGCATCCCATACAGGAGCACTATAACTGCACTGATGTACTGATGTATCACTTGGTGCTCAAGCATCCCATACAGGAGCACTATAACTGCACCGATGTGTCACTTGATGCTCAAGTGTCCCATACAGGAGCACTATAAATGCACCAATGTATCATTTGGTCCTCAAGCACCCCATACAGGAGCACTATAACTACACTGATGTATCACTTGGTGCTCAAGCATCCCATACAGGAGCACTATAACTGCACTGATGTACTGATGTATCACTTGGTGCTCAAGCATCCCATACAGGAGCACTATAACTGCACCGATGTGTCACTTGATGCTCAAGTGTCCCATACAGGAGCACTATAAATGCACCAATGTATCATTTGGTCCTCAAGCACCCCATACAGGAGCACTATAACTACACTGATGTATCACCTGGTGCTCAAGCACCCCTTACAGGTGCACTATAACTTGCACTGATGTATCACTTGGTGCTCAAGCATCCCATACAGGAGCATTATAACTGCACTGATGTATCACTTGGTGCTCAAGAATCACATACAGAAACACTATAACTGCATTCATATATCACTTGGTGCTCAAGCATCCTATACAGGAGTACTATAACTGCACTGATATATCACTTGATACTCCAGCATCCCCTACAGGAGCACTATAACTGCACTGATATATCACTTGATACTCTAGCATCCCCTACAGGAGCACTATAACTGCACTGATGTATCACTTGGTTCTCAAACATCCCAAACAGAGTAAAGTACAGTATTAAGAACACAAGTAAGCAATGTATACCCTTTGTACACACAGCCTTGGTTATGGCAGTCTTCTTAATAGGTGAGCTCTGTGAAATAGGCTATTAAAACAACAACTACTACAATTACTTAAAGTATTTAGAGCAATACAGAGCCAGAGAGAGCAAATTGCAGATGACAAAATACTGTTGTGCATAACTTTTTCCTGCACTGTTGGGGATGTGTCATACCTCACAGTAACTTTAAGCCAAGTTCCTCCATGAACCTGAGTTCTTCCTATTTAGCAGTATAATGGATGACCCCTTAAAAATTTAGAGCAGTACAGAGGCAAAGAGGGCAAAACTGAATACTGTTGTGTATAACTCTTCCCGCCACTGTTGGGGCATATACTTGTGTGTTTCCTATTTAGTAGTATAACAGATGGCTCCCTAACAGGACCAAATACACGGAATCTCCACATCCATGCCATACATCCAGAAGGAAAGTACAGAATTGGGTATAAAGGGCAAATAAATGTAAACTGCAAAAAGTAGATTCATTCTTACTATTCTGATGATTTTAAACCACAACAAACTAAACAAAAATAGTAATTAATCATGGTAGCTTTTCAAAAAAGCAAAACTAGCTGGAGAATTAAAAAAGCTCTGTTTAGATAATGCTATTGAACTATGTAATCTGTGTGGAATGTATAGTGCTTACATCATTCTAATTACTTGTTTATTATTATGTTTCTTTCTTTTTTTCATACTTTTACAGAACTATACTATCTTACTATGTATGTATATTGTAAAATTCTCTCTGTTTCTTTTGTGATACCTATTACTGTAAAATTGTGATTACCTTTCTTGGAGCTTTTCACCTCAGATCTCCACTGAAAATGGGCTTGTGCTCAGTTGGACCAACCCAGTTAACATATGTGAAATGTGAAAATTCAAAACTGATTTAAATGTATTCCAGGTCCATCAAATCTGTAGAATTCTACTCATAAGTACTTTTACAATTAAGTGATCTAAAATGTAAATAGTTAAGTAAAGGTAAAACAAAATGATTTAATACATTTTAGCAAGAACAAAATAATAGCTGTCTGTTTTATACTCCAGTATGGCATGAGACAGTATATTTTTATGTGCAGACCAGTTCCATCATAATTAATTATTTTCAAACAAAATTAATTTCCATCATCTGAGGATCAGCATGGGAAGTTGCCAGCTTTATGCAGATTAAACAAATTATCATAAGATGTGCTCATTTGGCAAAAGTGCAAACATTGATGCCTTATGGCCATCTTACCCTTACTGTTGTGCCAACTGCTCTTAAGGAAGGATACATAGATATGGCATAATGCCATACATCTTTTGCAATATCAGAATTTCTACAGCCTGCGATTTTAGGAGTCTGATATGAGGATTTAGATTCCAGATAAAAATGGGTGATGCAGTCATAACCTAAGGCTGTATAATATCACAATCTCAGTCAAAAATATCTCTGTGACATGTCAAGATTCAAGATTTTAGAGTGAATATAGTAAAACATGCACTTTTAGTCAGACATAATTATAGACTAGTGTTTGACTATGTATTAGAACCCCCATGCTTTGACTGTCAGATTACTTGCAAAACTGCTCACTAATGGTCCACTTCCAGGGTCACTCCATACTGCTGGTTATCATGTTATACAAAGATACCATTCATTATTAGTTAGACACAGAAAGCTGTTTGTTTTCTTCATTAATACTAAGAAGTATTTTGTCAGCATTTTGTAGAAATTTATTTTATTTATTTTACTTTTTTCAGGATGAAGCAAAGACAAAGTTAAAAAAATTATTTGTGGAGTGAGTTATGCTGTTTTTAATTCTAGCTGTCCTTGTACTTTGAAATAAAATATGAATGACGGTGCATATTCAATTTTTGGAATATATCACAACCAAAATAATAACTACTGTGAAAATAACAGATGAACACCGCAGCTATGAATATTATTACATTTTTTAACAAAAAAAGTTTAAAGCAATAAAAATATGTAATGGTACTTTATTTAAAGATAACTGGCAAGTTACCAGCAGCATATAGCCATATGTACAAATGTATTAAATCTATATGAGATGCTTTTTTAAGAACAAGAAATATTATTGCTTAAAGTAGAAGTGAGGTATGAATATGAGGAAATGCAAGGAAAAAAACTATAAAACTAGATCAGAAGCATGGTAATAATGTTAACTTGGTAAGATGAGCTATACGTTCAAGTGTAGTAAAATTCAATACCTAGGAAAATGTATAGGAAGATAAAATAGGTTTAGCTTTTATATCAGTTATTCAGTTTTTAAATATAAAAGGATGAATAAACACCTGCAATGACTTCTTGCTTTTATTATTTATGAAAGGAATACTTTCGTTGCTTCAGTGCAAAACATTGTTTTATATTGTGTGCATGCTGTCTAGCTGACCACCAACCTCTTCTCTAGGGTTCCTCCCATTGCTTTTTTTAACCTTAGAGTTCCCAGGACTATAGCTATGTCTGGGACAGCTGCATTGGTGGCTTGGGAGGAAGAAGTAGATCACTGTGCAGTAGTCAGCAGCATCACATACTCTGCCCTGCACACCAGGGGATGTTTAGTATGCCTTAAGTAAGCAGAGCTGCTAATGTCATGCTACTTACTACATGTGGTATCAGTTAGCTCCACCCCCTTCTAGGGAAAATGTTTAATTTGATGCATGATTGCCACACTAGACCCATCACCAGGGTAATGTCATATGACAGTAGAAACCATGATCTTCCTCTGAGTTTGGGAGAGCCAACAAAAAAGCAGCAAATTTGCATGAGCTCTTCTGACCATTCCCCCACCCCTTCACCTGGGTCCCCTACTGCTTGACTGGCTAGCTAATCCTATTCATGTCTTCTGGGTTTCTGACAGAACTCCCTCAATCTACATCATGGAACTGAGTCTTCAGTTTTTTTATGTAAAACAAGAATTCAAATCCAGTTTTATGTTTCATTATAGGTAGATGCTGCTTCATAACCTTTTGTTTCTCTTGATACAGTCTGTGATGTATTGAGAAATTTCCTAAACAAAAATACATTTAACCACAGAAATAAAAAGATTCACTGAGCTCACCACCAAAGGCGGTACATGCGTGGAAACCAAGTAAATGTAGCAAGCAAACCTGCTGCTGCCACCCACGCTGAAGTAAAATGGTTGAAATTGTTAAAATCGGTTCCTTCATTAACAAAATAAAATGTAATCCTGCTGCTGCTGTCTGGATCTCCCCTACAATGCTCCTGAGGTTCTCATCTGACGTCAGAACAGGCCAGTTATTTTTTATGGTCTCTAGTATGAATGCATTGTCACTGATGTAAGACAAAATCTCCTCTTGTTTTCCTTCTTATTCTTCTCATCTTCTTCCTTACTCAACCAATGGGGAAAATATGGTCTTCCTTTGCCAGTTCGTAAGTCTGATGTTCTCTTCATGCTTTTTATGATTTCATCGTTATTATGCCCTCTTTCCATGAAGTTATCAATAAGCCTTTCCTTTTCTTTTTCAAAAACTTCATCTTTAGTGCATAGTTTTGATATATGTTTCACTTGATTCTCCGCTATATTTTTAAAAATATGCTGTGGGTGCATACTGGTCCTGTGGAGCATGTGATTACGCCATGTTATCTTCCTGTGCATAGACGTATCTATCCCATATACATGATCCAATGTCAGTTGGATATCAAGGAAATTGGTGGTGGTATCAGAAAAATTCAATTCAAATCTTAAAAAAGATGTGGTGTTACCCAGGAAAGACTCAAAACTTCTGAGAGAGTGTTCATCACCTTCCCATAAAATAAAGATGTCATCAACAAAATGTTTATATACAACTATGTTGTTATTCCAGCTATTGAAGTTATCCAAGCACCATTCTTCCTCCCATTGTGCCAACACTATGTTGCATAACTGTTGGCGCATGGAGTTTCCATGGCCACTCCAGATTTCTGCCAATAATATTCATTCCCATACATGAAGATGTTGTTAGACAATATTTCATCTAGAAGACTACATATCAAGTTTATCCAGACAGCAGCAGCAAGATTACATTTTATTCTGTTAATTAAGGAACTGATTTTAACAATTTCAATCATTTTACTTCAGCTTGGGTGGCAGCAGCAGGTTTGCTTTTACATGTGCATTTAAACACGGTGCAACTAATTAAGCCCTGCCCCTAATCATCATGTGTAAAAATGCCAGCGTTTGTTCTGCTCAGGTCATACCTCTAGGAAGCAAAAATCAATAACGTATTATAATGAAATGATAGACACTAAATGATGTGTAACAAGGATGTATTAATAACTTGTACGATTACCAGGGCAGTTGAATTTTCATGCACATTCATTTAATTTCTTTGCCGTATCAGTGATTAATGTCCACCTTATTAAATTATATGGTTGCAGATGGTTATGGCTACAGATAATCACACGCATCTTAGATTTTATTTCTACACATGTTAAGTTTATGACGCCCGTGTAAAGGTTATGCTGGTAATATTTTGCATTTTGTTTTACAAATTTGTTTAGTCATGCAAAGACCAGATGTAGGTCATTTCAGTAAAGTGATTCACGCAAAGAAGTATTCTCTAGATGAGAGAACTTTGAATAAATGACAAAATAAAGTGATTTTTATGGAAGACAAAGCTCCCATGTCTTCATGCAGGGATATGCATCAGCTATTTAACGTAATCTTCAGCAAGGTCAACGCTCCTTAACAAACAGGACAAATCCTCTCCTGCAGTAGTCTTGGACGAATGTAACAGTTAGTTGTACATATATATACAAAAACACATGTAAACACACAACATGCACATACAGTATAATTTTATCTGACATTGAGAATGCACTCAACAGTTTAAACACCACTTTAGCCAAGGCAAGTTCATGAAACACAGATGAGGAAAATTTCACTTTAAGGAAGGGACTGACTAAAGAAAAGTGCATCTCTGCAGAAAGTTGTATTGGAATTTGCTTTATGGCTCTGTGACTTTCTTATGGTTATTTCTTAACTACTTAAGTGTAGAGCTGTTTGTCACTGATGAATTCATAATCTTTTAACTATGCAAGTTATAGTTTAAATACAATATTCTGCATTCCATGTGATGTAGTTCTGCCAGTGCACACGAGTGTCTATGAAAAAAAAATCTACTTAATAGTAGTTTTAGTGCAAAGCTGTTTTTTTGTTTTTTATAGAATGTTGTTCTTTTGAAGCAATCTTCCTTAAACACCCTAGATGCCCTTTATTCCACTCATGTAGTATGCAAAACATTTAATTTGAAATGACAAAAACATACAAATCCAAAACATTTTACACTGCAGAGCTCTGACCCATTAACAATATTGTTAAGCACGTGATTAATAACGCGACATGATTTAAGTATTTTTCTGCTTCATGGATATTTGTTAATGTTGTGTGTGATCTTCACTAACCTTCAAATAATCGGATACTGTAAAATGAATAACAACGGATGAAACTTTTATGAACTTGTCCTACAAGACACTGATCTCACACCTGCTTATACTAAAGGTAACGGTGCCTGCATGAAGGGACATCATAGGACTTTGCTACCATGTAGAAATAAGCAAGTAATAATGGCTGACAGGGTGTGTGTTAATGCGTGATTAATGCCCACCCAGGGGTGTTGTGAGGCCTGACGGTCTCTGTAAAATTGCTGTGTTTTACTTACTTATGTATTTTTTTTAAGTTCTATTTTATTTTTTTAATATATTTTTGATGTAAAATAGTTCCTCCGCCTAATGTTTCATACTTGCTGTTGTATATGTTAATGGTGTTGGAGAAAGCATTTTACATCCAAAATATATTAAACAAATAAAACAGTACTTAAAAAAATACATTTGGTAAGTAAAACACAACAATTTTACAGAGGGCCCATTCTCTAAGGGCTGGCATAGATCATTCTCTCTTCACTCTCTCTCACACATGCTGCCAGGGGATCTTTGGTTCACTTTCACACTTACATACATGCATGCAGATGTTTCAAGCACGGGCATTAAAGCCCTTCTAAATTGCCAATATGCCAAAAACACTTGTTCCCATAATAAATGTCCAGGCTGTTCTTAAAAATATCTAAACTAGTACTTGCTTTAATGTAATTTGGTAGTCTGTTGCATGCATGAGCTACTCTGTCAGAGACCCAATTACTACACTTCTCATTCCTATAGAATCTTCTACATAGGTTATCTGATGATTCTCTAGTACTTTTTGATAACCCCAAACATTCTGAGAGGTAGTTGCCCCTAAATGCCCTATATACCTGAATAAAATCTCCTCTTAAATATCTGTACATGTTCATATATTTTAGTCTTTCATAATAACTTAGATTTTCACATCCATGGATGCCCTTGGTATATTTCCGCTGTACTTTTTCCAGTTTATTTATGCTTGTTTTCCTATAGGGTATCCATATTGTTATTCCATACTCAAGTTTGGGTCTAATGTAACTAACAAACAATGACATCATTATGTTTGATTTCCTAGACTTTATAAATCTTTTTATACAACCTATAGTTCTATAACTATCATTAGCCAACTGGTTGATATGATTAGAAAACCTCATAGCTGAATCTACCCATATACACAGGTCCTTAAATGAGTCTAAGGTTCAATCACTCTGTGCTGTATTAAATATCCACCTTTCAGTTTATGTCTCCCAAATCTCATATGCTTAGTTTTTGCTGTATTTATCAACATATTATTCTCCTGTGCCCAAATGGTCAATTTAGTCAAATTATTTTGCAGACATGCCTTATCTGTAACACTTGTAATCAGTTTACCCAATTTCAGGTCATCAGCATATAGACTGTAGAACACCTCTGATGAAAATGTAAGGTTTGAAAGATGCAATCTAAACAAGTAAGGGCCTAGTACAGAGCCCTGTGGGGCACCTTGACTGTAACCAAGGATTTCACCTGTCCAGTTGGTGTGTGTGATACTTGCCATGTCCTATTTGTAAGCCATGCAGCTATCCATTTTATCAACAGTACATCATTACCCAGTTGTACTAATTTATTGATCAGTGTTTTGTGTATGACTCTGTCAAATGCTGAAGTTAAATCTCTATAAATCACATCACAGCACAATTATTCATGCATAGCTGTTATTATATTGTTATAGAACAACATGTTACAGGTGATAATAGATCTATTTTCAACATATGCATGCAGATATATGGGTTCAAGTCCCAGCCTATTCAGTTCTGACAATAACTTATCCAATATTACCCTCTCCATTATTTTTCCACAACATGAAAGTAGACTTAAGGGTCTGTATGATTCTGGATTTGTCCTACTCCCATTTCCCTTAAAGACAGGTTTAATAAGTGCATGTCTCCAATCTTGAGGAATCTCCCCAGTGAATAATAGATGTAATGGCAGTGTAATAGGTTCATAGGTTGGTACTAGGCTATCAGCCCTAGGGCCTATACAAGCCTTGCCATAACAATTCCCTGGCTATTTCTTCCCACACTATTTACTTCCCTGGACCCCTGTCTTGCTTAAGTGTTCTCAGGTCATTGTTACTTATTCTGTCTCCTCCCTGTGCTTTGTTTGGATCCAGTTCGCACAGTTCTTTTTCAATAAAATCTAATTTGATTCCAATATCTGGGGTTACCTGGATGTCACTAGGACAACTTACCACCCCCTTTGTGGAGCCAAAGTGCTTTGCATAAGATTTTGTAAATATATTTATCATCTGTTGTGTCTGAGAATACATTTTAGAATCTGCACTCAGTTTATCAGTTTGTGTATCTTTACTCCTTCCACATCTTATGTATTTATAAAAAGGTTTCCTATTATGCTCAATATCTTTATATAAATTTTCTTCAAATTTTTCTTGATCTTGTCTAACACTATGCTTAATCTATTTGTCCAGCTCGTTTATTAGTTTTCAAAGTTGTAGTTCAACCTCTCTTCCATTTCTTATATGTTTTGTCTCTCACCTTAATCAGGTATCATGTTCTTATGGAAATATACCCCCCTGATGTTGCGTGCCTAGATCCTGATGTTAAACATTTATTTGACTTTTTGCACTCAATTTCTCTTTCAAAACTTTCCACCTTCCTTCTGCAGTTTTTCCACTGAACACCTCACTCCAGTTAGTTTTACATAGTGACTGTTTTGCTTCCCTATAATCTGTAAGTAACCTTCTGTGCATTGGCTTAAATTTCAGTTTGGCAGAATTATCTAACAACAAATTAACTTGTATGACTCCATGATCACTGCACATCTATGGTTGTAAAACTTGACTTGAAGTTACAGTAATTTCTTTGGGAACACAAACAATATCTAGCATATTCCACCCCCTGGTATGTTTTTTAACAATCTGAAGCATTTGTTGTTCCTGAATATACTCTGTGAATAATTTCTTTACTAACGTTGAATCAATATTATTCCAGTCTGTTTCTGGTAAATTTAAGTCCCCAGATAATATTATTCTTCCCTCCTGTGTTTCATGTAAAAAATGTTTGAATTCCTCTAGGTCATCTGCACTTGACTTTGGTGGTCTGTACACTCCAACAACTGTTACATGTTCCAGGGTTGTCTTTACTGTCACAGTTACACAGTCGATAGTATTGGTGTTATCATTGAACATGTAATAATCACAAGTCTCATAGCTATCTTTAATCCTTATAATAACACCTCCACCTGATTTATTGTTAGAATGTCTTTTACAGTAAAAACATTTATACCCTGACAGAACTGGTTTCCAGTCATTGTTCTTTAACTATGTTTCACAAACTATAACAACATCAATCTTGTGGGAACATAGTAAATTTTCTAATAAAAAAACTTTATTGTTAATGCTCCTAGCATTAACAACCATCAGAGATGCATGAAATGTTGCTATCTGTGAACTGTTACATTTTTGACCTGGCAAAAATCCTGGCTAGTGTTTGTCAAATATTGCAAAATATCCGCTGTAAAAAATTATCTTCTCTGATCTAGACAAATGCACACCATCTTGTCTGAACACGTGTGCCCAAAAGAAGGCTTGGATGCTCTACACATTTCCATTTTCTAAAACAGAGCATTTATTCCATGTAGGTGTATATCCAAAAAATCTTTTCATTCACAGTGACCTGACTATCTTTTCTATAGGTCATTTGTGAAAAATATGTCCTAACACCAGTACAAGCTATAGTATCTAGGAGGGCTGTCAGTTCCCGACTAACAGTCAGAGAATCTTTGTTGGTGGCATCATTTGTACCAACATGAATAAAAACAGATCCATACTTCCTTACATTTAGGCATTCCAAGGCTTGTTTCACATCTTCTATTTTTGCTTCTGGCAAGCATAACACTATTCGATGTTCATTATCATCTCTGCAAATATAAGTCAGTTCCTCTAATAATTGAATCTCCAATTACAAGAATATCTTTGCTGACCATCTCTGAAGAATCTTCAGCTTCTAATACAGTCATTTCAGTTCTATCAATTATTACGAAGGATAGATCTCCATCACTATTAGTCTTATTAATCCCACTGCTTTCATTGTGTATTAAATTCTCATCTGGCTGCCACTGTAAATCCACAGCTTGTGCCATGTAGTCAACATCTGTCTTTCTCTTCTTTTTTCTTACAGTAATGTTCTTTAATCCTTCCATGTTCAGTTTTGATTTCTTCCTTTTCACCTGCTCCTTGCCTCTTTTTTCTACCTTTTCCATTGGAAAGGTGATGTCTTTTTTTGTAGACTGAAGGTTTTCTGATAGAGAGATATCTTCATTCCTTTTCACCAGTGTGTTACATAACAAAGCAGAATCCTTTTTACTATGTATTCTCTTTCCTTTACAGTCACTAGTCAGTTTCTTTTTCTTCCTTGTTATTTGTCGAGAACTTCTTCCTTTCTTTCTTTTTTTGTTTCCTTCTAAACAAACCGGATCCTCAGATTGCTGAGTACTTGCATTCGCAATTCCGTAGTTCTCAGGGGCCTCATCATGTTTCATAGGAGTTGAATGTTCTTTGCAGAAAATAGATGCATCATTTCCTTAATGTGTTCTATTTGTTCTTTGCCTAACATTATTTAGTTCATCAGTCCAGTCATTAATATATGATACAACAGTTCTCCAAGCCATGCCAATTGCACACGTGCAATCATCATCATTTAGTCGAGTTTTGCTTCTAACACTGGTAAGCAAATCATCCAACTTCTGACACGAGGAACAAAGATCACCAGTGTTATCAGCTGTTGCCTTTAAATATGCATAGCATTTATTACACTGTACAAGATACTTGTGCATTAGCAAATCATTAATTGCATACTCATTTAAGGAATCCATATTCAGTTTTAATTGAATAAAATATTGCAAAGGGAAAAAAATACACAAAGTCAATGGCAAAGAATTCAAAAAAATTCACTTCACTTCACTCACTCACTCTCTCTGTTAAGGATTTTTCTTTTAGGCTGATTTAGAAATGTGCAGAGACGTGGTAGATACATTGCTTAATCAGGACATAGATTCCAGCTAAAACTAATGCTGGTTAAAAATAACCTTTCAAGAAATGATGCAGAGTTGGTTGGTAAATGTTAGATCTTTGTCAAAGATGATTAGCTGAAGAACTGGTGCTTAGGTTCACCTT
>NC_056731.1:136791144-136798644 GCF_019279795.1 Protopterus annectens
TCTGATATTCATGTTTTTGGAAACTCGATCCTATAGTCACTTGGTCACTTTGATATTTTTTTTTTTTTGTTTCCGAAAAGTCAATCATCTGACATAGAGCCATAGATATATTAATATATATATATACACATTCTTTTTCTGTATACAGCAAAGAGTTGATTATCCGAATGTTGATTATCTGAAATGTCAATTATCCGAGCACAGTCTTCCAAAGTTTTTGGGTAGGAAAAAATTATAAAAGCTGAATGTGTAAACATTATACATATTCACCTATGTGTGTTTCTTGAGCTTGTAGTCTGCACATATGTGAAAAATATTTTGTATTGTCCACTGGAATTGCTGAATGGTGGGTCCAATTAGTTCAGATAATCGACTCTCTACTGAAAGAATACTCTGTTCTGTAGAATATATACTGTCTTTTCAAACTACTGCTAGCATGATTAAGTGTGCTGGCATAGCTTAGTTAAAATTTGGCATCCATGTAAAGGAATATGTTATTGAGAAACAAAGTCTGTAAAAATAACTGTGCAGATGGCAGCTGGAAGGACTTCAACAAAGTAAAGGGACGTAACATCAAGCAAGATAAAGTTGAAACATCAGATAGTGCTGGAACACCATGTTTCAGATAACTGAGTTTCCTTGGACCACCAAGCTTAAATCAAGGACAAATCATAAATTAAAGAACAAAGAAAAACTGTTATACAAAGAAAGAACTGTATTATATCAGACTTTGAGAAAAATACCAGATCTTCTGGTATAAATCTAACTGTGCATAAACAAGCTTTGGGTATTTGCCATGGAGAGCTGACAGTATCTGTGTTACATGCTTGCAGATCTGAAAAGAAATGTGAAAGTAAAGCATATTAACTGAAACAGTTATCTTCTTGTATTTATTGTACTAAGTACAATACAGTAGTAAGACTAGCTGATTACAGAAAATAGTTAAACAAATTGTGGTATGTATGTATGTAAATGCAGCTAACAACAAGATAAACAGAAAGACATACATAAAATTCCTAGAATTCTTCAATGGTGAGCCACAATTGATGGACCAAATGGTTTCTTATTGTGACAACTACAGCTTCTTTTTTATTTTATTCAGTTAGTACATTCAGTTCCAGTGCAAACATTTGCCTCCTTCTTCTGTACAGTATCCAGTAGCAGACCAGAGCCTCTCTGCAAAAATTCCTCAGGTCCTGAGCATTCCCACAGTTGAATCTGCCAACTGTGGTTGACCTCCTTTTCAGAGAATCAAGGAGAGACTTTCCACACTTTCTCAAGGGAAGACTTGATCACCTTCCACACAGAAACTGGTAATTCTCTTTTTGTTTCTCATTCTACAGCATGGATGCCATAAACAACAGAACTGTAAAGTGTAACACTACCTTTCAGGTAGACAGTAATAACAGTCCAGCACATGTATTCTCAATATTTAAAGATTGGTATAAACAGAACTGTAGCACATGAAGTACTTTATTAGCTAATGTTAATGCCAATGCTTTATGTAAATGCATTATGTTTGATTGGTATCTTAAACAGCAACATCATTTGTATGACAGTAAACCTTTATGTCCTGTTACCACATGTAAAGCGTTCATTTCATAGTTACAATACCAGTCCAGTCAGTTATTTGGAAAATCTTCTGTACATCTTGCTAGACAAAACTGGCATAAAACCACTGCAAATTACAAAACAGATAAGAACAGAGACAAGGTTCATGGTGAACTGACAAAACCAAAAGACAATATTGCACTTATAAATTGACAATATTGCCTTCAAATTTCAAAATGTTTGTTAAAATGGCACCACAATTTGTATGTGTGGTTTCAAATAGCCCAGTGTTAATAGTAAAAGACAAAAACAAATGCTGACACTGCACATAATTGGTGGGACATATTTAAAGAACGGTCATTATCTGGGACCAAATTGCTAAATTGGTTAATACATCCTGTGTTAATAGTTTTAAGAGTCATAATAATAATAATAATAATAATAATAACAGCTTACAATAGTTTATATGCTGCAGGTTACAAAGAGTTGCAATAACTCAACAAGGTATAATTGTAAATATGAACAAAGAGATGAATGCTGTAAATAGCAATGCTGATGAAACAAATGCAGTCTTTTCTTTAACTGAAGTTTAGTCCATTCCTCAAACAAATTAAAAAAAATGGGGAACTAAATTTACTTTCCAAAGTGGATGCAATAAAAGAAACAGATGCAATACCAAAAATAGCTCTTACAAATATCACTAACTCCCAAGTATCAACTGACATAGAATGGGCTGCATCCAAAGCACAAATTAGAGGATTGTTTATCAAAAAAGCAGCATACTATAAAAATACAACTGAAAGAGGAGCATACACGGAAAGGGAAAATAGAGCATCTTGAAAAAGAACTAATAAATAACCCCAAGAACCAAACAGAAGCAGAACTTTTAAAACTGTAAATGGATCTATATATGTTAGAAACCAGGAACCTATCTTTTTATGAAGCCAGAATGTTAACCACTTATGCAGAAGAAGCTCAAATACAATCTAGAGCTCTGGCCAGAATTATCTCTCAACACAATAATGCTTCCAATATATCAGAAATAAACTACAGAGACAAAAACTACACAAAAATTGAAGACATTATTAAAACATTTGAACAAATATACTCTCAAATATATGGAGCACAGATACTACAAACCTCAAAGAAAGATAGAACTCTTTTACTTCAAAAACTGAAATTCCCTAAACTAAATTTAGACCAACAAAAAAAATAACTGAACCGATATCCATCAGTGAAATTATTACAACAATCAAACACTTAAAAGCACATAAGGCTCCGGGTCCAGATGGACTCACATCAGAATTTTACAAAGCATTTTCCCCCTTGATAGCCAAGCTACTGTACTATAGACTGAATTACATAATAAACTATAAAATAAATGATATCCACTTTAATGCCTCTAAAACCATCTTTATATTAAAAGAACACACAGACCCCAAAAACCCCAACAGCTACAGACCCATCTCCCTCTTAAATATAGATACTAAAATATTTACCTCTATACTTGCAAACAGAATGAAAAATCTGATAGAGAAAATCATCTCCCCAGAACAATCTGGTTTTACGCCACATAGACAGACAAGTGACAATACATTAACATTAGATGCACTAAAATCCTATGCTAACCGATACAATATCAACATCTACACAATGGTAGCGGATGCCCACAAGTCATTTGATAGGGTTAACCTAGAATTCTTACTCTAAACACTACCCTACTTTAATATACCCAATAACTTCATTCAGATCATCCAAACTCTCTATAGCAGCCCATACACATCTCTGTATATAAATAAAACTTGGTCAAATAGGATTCTAATAAAAAATGGAACAAGACAAGGATGCCCATTATCACCCTTCTTGTTTAACCTATACCTAGAACCACTCTTTCTATATATTAAACAAAACACATACCACAATCCTCCATCAACACACAACTTCAAAATATACCTCACTGCATTTGCAGATGATCTGAACATATACTGCACTACACCAAATTCAGAAATAAACAAAATAATAGCTGCAATTGAACATTTCTTGACTATGTCTAACTACAAACTAAACCTCAATAAAACTAATATTTTCCCCCTAAAAACACCCAAACTCATCTTACAAATACCATTGTTAAACACACTAAAAATAAAAGAAGAAACTAAATACCTGGGAATCACATTTTTCTAGAATAACAAAGAATTCTACCAACACAATGTAAACCTTAAATGGCAAAACATAATGCAGGACAGTAAAAGATGGAACAACCTAAAACTACAATTCTTTGCCAAAGTATCAATAATCAAAATGAAAATTTTACCTAGACTAATGTATATATTAATGACATCACAGACAATAATACATAATAAATTCTTAGAACAAATTCATACCTTCCTAGCAAAATGTATATGGGAACCCCCAAAAAAACAGAATCTCCAATCCAAAATTAATACTCCCCAAAAACAAAGGAGGACTGAATTTACCAGATTTTAAAATGTACTACTCGATCATTAACACTAACAGAATATTAAGAATAGCTGAACATAACCCGTCAATGGAAAATTGGTCTCCTCTTTGGGTGACAATCTATTATAGAAATATTAAAGTTCTCAGTTTCTATCCCAAAGCACTTCCATTCCTGAAGCAGAAAGAAATTCAAACTTGTAACATTATAGAGCCCTTAAAACATTCTATCAACTTAGCGCAAAAACTCTTTCAATTCTTGAACCTTGGACAAGCCATGACAATACTGCAACCCCTTCATAAAAACCCCAATTTAAAAATAAACAATAAGATGCTGGACTTAGTCGCTTTTCCCAGACTGAACGATAAAACAATCCAAGATATTTATCCTTACCATAACTGTTCAATATAAGAAATGAGGACCAACTTAAACCTCCCTAAATCACACATAATAATCCTAAGACAAATCAAAGAACTGTGTTCCAGTTACCTCCAAAATGCTACTATGACCAATAGTGACATAGAAACTTGTAGCAGGTTTTGGAAAACTATTATCACAATAAAGAAAACTATTACTAATTCATATAAAATGATAAATGAAATCAAATACCAGAAAGACCTCCTCTTCTCTAACTGCTGGAGAAAAATTAAACCATCCATGGATGATCAACAAATAAGTCAGGCAATCAGTCTAACACTGAAGATTATACTCCTCAAAAAGGTAGCATACACTCAGCTCATGATAAATAATAATGCATATTTTACACCTGCAATCCTACACTAATTTAACACATCAAAATCACCTTTCTGCCCACACTGTAAGGACCAGATAGCTGACTTACTCCATGTATTTTGGAGCTGTAAATGTGTCTATAAACTCTGGAACTCTCTCAAGTTACAATTACAAAAAATGGGTTATCAAACATCAACATTAACTTGGAAATTCACTCTATTACACATTCTCCCACCCAACATACCAAAAAACAAGCAAATACACTTTTAACAATCTTCCTACTAATGAAACTGTATATAACTTTTAAATGACTAGATACAATACATATCTCTTGGGAGGGTTTTAAACAAGTAGCTATACAACACCTTTTAGCTCATAAAATAGTAAAAGATAAAAGAAACAAAAACATGAAATCCAGAGAAATTTGGGAACAAGCCTTTAATATCATATGAGCATAATTCATCACACAGCAACTTAGAAATACACTCTAATGGAACCGAAGAACACATACAAGTTCAGATATTTAATAATAACTTGGATATTACGAATGTATATACTGTCTGTATAACTGTGGAATTAACAGTGAAAGCATCCATGTACATAGTATAAATAGATATGTTGTATGATCTATATCCTGTGGTATTGACATCAATGTATAACATATATATATATATATATATATATATATATATATATATATATATATGTATATAGATATATATATATATATATATATATATATATATATATATATATATATATATATATATATATATATATATATATATATATATATATATATATATATATATATATACGGTCATGTTGTAAGATGGTTTTTATCTGTGACATTTATTAATGTAAAAAGAAAAAGAAAAGTTACTGAAAAAATGGGGAACTGAAAGAATACTCTTTTCTATATAGTATATACTGTCTTTTCAAACTACTGCTAGCATGATTAAGTGTGCTGGCGTAGCTTAGTTAAAATTTGGCATCCATGAAAAGGAATAGGTTATTGAGAAACAAAGTCTGTAAAAATAACTGCTGGAAGGACTTCAACAAAGTAAAGGGACGTAACATCAAGCAAGATAAAGTTGAAACATCAGATAGTGCTGGAACACCATGTTTCAGATAACTGAGTTTCCTTGGACCACCAAGCTTAAATCAAGGACAAATCATAAATTAAAGAACAAAGAAAAACTGTTATACAACGAAAGAACTGTATTACATCAGACTTTGAGAAAAATACCAGACCTTCTGGTATAAATGTAAATGTGCATAAACAAGCTTTGGGTATTTGGCATAGAGAGCTGACAGTATCTGTGTTACATGCTTGTAGATCTGAAAAGGAAGTGAAAGTAAAGCATATTAACTGAAACAGTTATCTTCTTGTATTTATTGTACTCAGTACAATACAGTAATAAGACTAGTTGATTACAATAAATAGTTAAATGAACGGTGGTATGTATGCATGTAAATGCAACTAGCAGCAAGATAACAAACAGAAAGACAGGCATAAAATCCCTAGAATTCTTCATCTACTATATATATATCTATATATCTGTATCTGCATATATATATATATATATATATATATATATATATATATATATATATATATATATATATATATATATATATATATATATAAATATATATATATATATATATATATATATATATATGGGTCTACTTCTGATTGTCGAAAACACACTTTCTCGACAAACAGAAGATCAAACCCATTTAAGTGAAAGTTCACTAAATTGAAAGTGCACTTTTGCTAAAGCTGGTTCTTCGAAGCACATTACAGTGGGGATAATGAAATATATCCTTTTCCCCAATGTAGTGCAATCTCGGAGTTAGTATATTTAATTTGGGGGGTGTGGGGGGCACAGGCCCTCACAAGGAAGATGCAAGGGGGCTTGCCCCCCTGCAAAATACTGTTTAAAGTATTTTTTTTTTGTTTTTCCAGTTCAGAGAACCGTCTTTTGCGAAAGTGCACTTTCGATGTAGTGCACTTTTGCTTTAATGGGTTTTGAGGCTTCTTGTTCGAGATTGTGAAATTTCGATCAAGAAACATAGACCCATAGATATATATATATATATATATATATATATATATATATATATATATATATATATATATATATATGTTTACACACACACACACATATATATATATATGTATATATATATATATATATATATATGTTTACACACACACACACAGATATATATATATATATATATATATATATATATATATATATATATATATATATATATATATATATATATAGTGCTGTAACAGAGACCTTGTTCAAGGCAGCAGAAAGCACTCCTGCACTACCAGGCTATAACTCATTCCACCACACCTCCAGACTAGTAGCCCAACATAGCGCATCTGAGATACTTCAGGTGCAGATAACACTGGGTAAGACAACGATTCAGGTCTCAGCCTGCTATAGGTCTCCAACCATGTCCCAAGATTCATACTCCACGTTCTTAAGCACCCTGGAGAATATTAGGGTCCAACCCAACACTCTCATACTGGGTGACTTCAACTACCCCTCCATTAACTTAGAAAACTACTCAAATACACTTGCCCAACATTTCCTGGAATTCATTAATTCCAATCCCCTAGACCAGCTCATTCTTACCCACAGTTGATGTAGCAACATCCTTGACCTGGTCATTACTAACATGGGTGACCATTGCTCTACACCAGTTAGATCCGACCACAACCTAATCACCTTGGA
>NC_056731.1:136803644-136818644 GCF_019279795.1 Protopterus annectens
CTTTTATATTTGCCATTTTCTTAAATTCACTAATATTTGGTTTTGTGGCTTGTAACTGTTTCCACCCTAGGGGAGGGGTTCACCAGCACTGGATCATCATTTTATTTGAAGAGTTTAATTGGTCCCAGTATGTTAGCCACAGCATTTTCATTGTATCCACTTTGCAGAAAGTCTTGCTGTAGTTGATTTAGGTTGGTGAAAAATTGGCCCATCTCCTCAGAATGTCTGCCCGTTCTCATTCCCTGTATATGTATGTATATACTCATTCATACATACAAGTTTTCAACCACAGGCATTAATGCCCTTCTAGCCTGCCAATATGCCAAAACAGTCATTCCTATAATAAGTGTCCAGGCTCTTCTTAAAAATATATAAACTAGTGCTTGCTTTAATGTAATTTGGTAGTCTATTCCATGCATCAGCTAATCGCTCAGAGAACCAATTAGTAAAATTCTCATTTCAATAGAGCCTTCTACATAGGTTGTCTGATGAATCATATATACTAACTCCAGGATCTCACTACATTGTGGAAAAGGGCATATACCTTTTGCTTGCTTACAGGACTCCACATAGTGCCATATATACTAAGTTCAGTTCAGTGAAATGAGATTCAGTCAAATGAGTTTTCAGTAATTTGAGTTTTCAGCGATGTGGTCAGGGTGAATTGAAATTCAGTGAAATGAGATTCAAGAAAACAAAGTAGACCCATGTGTATATATATATATATATATATATATATATATATATATATATATATATGCGTATCTCTATTTGTCTATCTGTTTATCTATGTATCTATCTATCTATCTACATCTAGGGATGTATTGTCAATGACTGACCGAGCCCCCCTTCACTACCTGAGTAATGGGTGCTAACCCAAAACATAATGCTGCCCCTTCCTCCAACCTTACCCTACACCTTAAAGTCATTTAAAGCTTCTTGTAGTACTGCCACTATACAAGACAGGCTCAGGCACACAAACATTCACAAACACAGACAAGCAGGACTGTATCCCCTAATCTAACACTTACACTTACCCTAAAATATACAAACTGGCACACAAGCACATAACACCCATCCTTCACTCATGCCCGACCCTAAACCTAACTCAAATCCACACACACACAAACACACACACACACACACACACACACACACACACACACACACACACACACACACACACACACACACACACACACACACACACACACACACACACACACACACAACACACACACACACACACGGTTTTACCTCCCCAACTCTACTTACCTGTATTGACATTCCTTACCATCGACATACTTATAGTTCAACCATCCGTACTGTTGACATTAAATCGTACACCAGTGTTTAAAAAATGATGTACATTTGGCCAAATGCAGGGTACCCATGTGTACATATGTGTGTGTATATATATATATATATATATATATATATATAAATATATGGATACACTATACAAACGCAAAATACTGAAATATCGAATTTTCAGTATTTCGAGACTGAATAGTCGAAAAACCACATGCACGAAAACCCATAATCACGAATACTACAATCGCGACCATTCACACACATACACAAACCAGGACATAATCACACACACACATACACCTACCTAACTAAACAAACACAACAACACAAACAAATACACTTAACCTACCTACAACCCCCACGTGGGGGGCTACGCCCACCGCAGCCCCCTACTTATATATTCTAACTCCGAGGTCACACTAAACACAGAAACACACAACAAACACCACCGCACACTCACACACACTAAAATCCCTATCCATTATCCTCAAACACACAACACTTACCTGAAACCCCAGATAAATCCACAAACCACACCACACATCACGAACGTGACACCGCGACAGTGCCGGATTCGACATTTGCAGATTCAGCATAGTGTAGTTTTGGTTAACTGCACTTTCCACTATTTGGTCTCGACGTACTGAATTTCGACATTTCAGTACATTGAGATTGTCTAGTGTATCTATCTATATATATATATATATATATATATATATATATATATATATATATATATATATATATATATATATATATATATATATATATATATACATATAGACTATTTTTAAACATATTTATCTACCTATATATCAGTATATATGTATATATATATATATATATATATATATATATATATATAGAGAGAGAGAGAGAGAGAGAGAGAGAGAGGGGATATATATATATATATATAGATATATATATATATATATATATATATATATATATATATATGCATTTGCAGTTCTTTATCAGGTAAGTGTCAGTTTGCTGATCCTTTTCAGTCATAACTTGGGCTCATGAGGGCATTGTACAAACTCTATTTACATGAACAGTAAAAGAAAAAGAAAATAAAGTATATTATATACGTACTATTGTGGAATACATTGGAGGTTAAAATGGTAAATTTTAAGAATTACATACAGTTTTATACTCTATGTACACATAAGCAACACTACTTCAAAATGTCTAAGAGACAGGCAATGGTGGCTATGCATTTACTTTTAATTATTGTCATGGATACAAGTATGCATGGTTCAGATTCCAAAAAGAGTTGATCTCAGTGTAAGTCTGCCATAAATCTGAAAGTCCTGCTGTCAGTGTAAGTGACATACCTTGTTGTAAGGCTTAGCTATTAAAGGCTTACATTAGGGGTCAGATTCCAAAAGACCTGCTGTCAGTGTAAGTTGCCTCTGAGAGCAGGTTTTTAGAACCAAGCACCAAACTTCCTTATGTAAACATTTGAAAGATTGCAGAGTTCATTGATTTTTAATTTCACTTGGTTGGTGATTTCCATGTTAAAAGTACAAGTCTGGAGGCTTATTCTTCCATCACTGTTTTGAAATGGGTTTTATCTGCACATTTTTTTCTTTTAGAGTACATCATTGTGAATAGCTTTGTTCCCCTTAGGGGTAACTTAAACCTTGGGGGGTAACATCCATGCTTCAGAATTTTAAATTGAAGAGTACTTAGTAATAAGTTTGCCATGTAGGGTATAGGCAGCCTCTTTATCTTATTTAGTACATCACAATGTAATTCTTAGAATTTACTAACAAGAGATATCTACATATTTTGTTTTACACAGTTTCTAAATATTGCTTTATTGTCTGTTAAGTGCAAATATATAAGAGACAATGCATACCCATACTTGGGCACATATATACATTTCTGGCTATGGAAGTACAGGCTGTAGGAAATAAGGTGTGATTCGTTCTATATCATACTTTTAGCAAACAGAGATATCTTGCACTTTGGTGGCAATTTTGTCATTATGCATTGTGAAAGTAAGAGAAGCATCTAGAGTTAGACCTAAAATTTTTTGTTCAGTGACATTGGAGATTATAGCAATAACCCACGCCTGGGTGTGGGTAATGCTGGATTTACCCATGGTTGGCGTGGTTTGGTCACGAGGGCGAAGCCCGAGGGACCAAACAAAGCCAACCGTGGGTAAATCTAGCATTATCCACACCCAGAAGTGGGTTATTGCTATTATACAATGACATTATTTAAGAAAAAAATAATTACTTTTCTTAAATAATGGCATTGTATAATGCCTCCTTGCTGCCCTTCCACAGCTGTGTGATATTCTGCGGCAGTTCTGATGTACTGGGCATGCGTATGCCTACGCAGTTCATCAGAGCTGTGGGCAAAAGCAATGGAGAAAGCAAGATCTCCATTGCTTTTTATTGTTTCGCTATGTTAAACTCCGTTGCTTTTTTTTAAACCTGACAGTGTTTTAAAAAAGACTTATACCATTGGAAAAAGTCCAGGAGACCGGACCTTTCCAATCAGCATGCACGTTTTGGAATATTAATGGGGGATCATGGTATAATATGATATTGTTGCTATCTTTTAGAAAACTGGCTGCACAGAAGTTTGTTTATATAGTATTAACAATAACATAGTATTCGTTTTCTTTCAGTTTATTAGTGGGTTGTTTCTGACGTAATATTTGTTAAGGTCAGTAAATTTACTTTAAGTTAGACTGAAGCCTTCTGAATGTTTTGTGAAAGTCAAGAAGTTGAATGTTATGTGCATAAATTTTGAGGTTCAGAGCTGGAA
Organism: Protopterus annectens; assembly: GCF_019279795.1. Taxonomy (NCBI): domain Eukaryota; kingdom Metazoa; phylum Chordata; order Ceratodontiformes; family Protopteridae; genus Protopterus; species Protopterus annectens. The sequence goes on from NC_056731.1 coordinate 136,807,743, forward strand.
GATCAGAACTAAAATCACTGATAAAAATGGAGATTAAGTGGTGCCTAACACTGATCTTTGTGGACACCAGTGTTGTGGACTTCTTTTTTTGAACAATGAGTTGTTAGTACATAAATAAAAGGTTCCATCCTTTAGGTAATTTTTAACCATGCCATTGTGTTATCTCCAAAGTTAAATTCAGTGAGTTTGCTGAGTTGAATGCTAAGATTAAATTTCTCAAATGCTCTAGTCATATCCATAAAGATGTTATGCGTGAAAAGTCATTCATTCCTATTGCTGTACATACTATCTGTGCAGTGAGTACGGTTGATGTTGTGCTGAACACATTGTTAAAATCAAGTTGTTTATCAGAAAGAAAGCCACAGATATTTATTTGTAGAAACAGCTGTTTACAGAGAGGTTTCTCAGACGTCATTGTGATTAGACAGAAGGTGGAGACTGATCTGTAGTTGTTTATGTGGATGGATGAAGAGCACTTTCACAGTGGTATAACAATAGACTGTCTGCATACAGATGAGGCTAAACTTGAGGTTATAGAGAGACTAGGCTTGGTTTTAGTGATCCTTTGAAATGCCAATTGAGTTCATTACATTTTGATTTCACTGTGTTAAATTTCAGGAAAAGATCTTTCATTTTTTAAATTAATATGGTGGAGAAATAGAATATTTCTGAAGAAGAAATAACTAGAAGATCCAGTAAAGATGGGTTCCCAAATGTGGCTTGACTAGAAGACATTATTGAAGGGAAATTGTTGGCATTGTTCTTTGAAGAATTGAAAATGAAGTCTCAGTTTTCTTCAGCAACATTGTTTATTACTTGCATACTTGCAAGCAAATTAGAGCTAGGTGATTTGGTGTTTGTAACCAGTCCTGTAAAATTAAGTTATTTTTCTTTCCATAAAAATTTTGGTTTACATTTAAGCAAGCTTGTTGCATGACGTGCAACGATTTCCTCTAACTGATTTACCACCATGATAAGTAATATGATGGGATTGATCTGTCCTTAGCATAGACACTTCCACAATGCTGTGGTAGAACTGCTTCCACTGCAGAAGCTGGATCTCATTAGCATATCGCCTTTCTCTCCTGACAGATGACCTACAGAAGATACTACATTGTCCAGTGTGGCCGTTCAGTCTAACAATGATTCATGCATATGTGTCATTCAGTCCTGTAGGTCAGCACGCAGCCAGAATCACTCTGTCTCTATGTGCTCCATGGCTGTAGTGGAACTACGTTTTGCCTCCACGATGGTCCTGCATATACAGCTGGTGGCAGCTAATGCCACACCAATCTCAGTGGGAGGAAATAAGCATATCTCTAGTGAGCACTATTACCAACCTCCCAGTGTGGAACTCCTCCCCATAAGATCTAGGGGCAAATGCAAGCATATCTGATCAGGGGGGCATCACACTTTCCTGATATATAATGACCCAGACAACCTATCCATTCTTAGATAGTGTGTTTCCTGAATTATCCAAAGGCCTACAGACTGTGCTGATAGTCTGACTAGGGTATGCTTGGATCACAATCCCTGTGTTTAACACATACCCTGCCCTACCTGCCAATGCCAGATCATATCTACCGTCATTATCAGAGCCTGCAGATCATTCTACATCAGACAGGGGGAAGTTACACAGTGCTGATGCCAGAGAATGATTCATCTGTGAACACAATAAAGCAAGAAATAATAGGAGTAGGACTCGACACCACTACTAAACATGTGACTGATATGTCTGCAACTATAATACTATGATAACAAGTAACACCCCTGTCCATACCTCATGAAGATGGAAGTGGGACTTGGATCCCCAATGCACCTTGTAAAACATAAGTCAGACAGGCTTAATGAACATTACACTGACTACTTGTTAAGGAGGTATTAAAACTATAGTTGATATGAAAAAGGGCTACATTCACTGGGGCATGTCTAACATTGCCCCAACATCCAGCACCACAATATAAAACTCCATGGAAGTCTTGCTGACTTTTGGCAATGCTAGGAACTCCTTAATCTTTATAACAAGTGGCCTAGCTGATGGCCTACCACAGATTGCTCTCTCTTCCTGTGCTGTGGCTTCTACTCAGTGAGTAGCAGCATGGATCATATCCAAGGCCCTGTGATGGACAATGCCATAATTCTGTTCCTGAATACCAATCACATTTATATTACTGACCTTTTCAGCCCAAGTGTGGTTGTGTAGTAGATGGTCTGTATAAAGACACCTAAGCGCCATTAGCTATCGAGATAGAGGGCTTGTAGTACCAACTTTTTCTGCTTCCATAAATTTGGGCTCATGGGTGGCTATGAATGGGTCTCCAGATCCCGTACTGTTTTAGGGCCCATTTTTTAGTAATAGCTCTTTTGGTGTGGGGCCCCTCCCAGGCACAATCTTAATTGTGTGGTAACCCTAGCCCTACTCCTACACATTGTGTAACAAAAATTGTTTCTGTAACAGTGACACTACACTAGACAAAAGGACACAGAGCGCACAACACAAAATATGCTCAACACTGTATTTATTCATTGCATAACCCTTGTGCAACTGTAATGCGTAAACACTTGCTTATTTGCATATCTTCACAACCACCATTTTTGTCATTCAAACATTAACTTTCTTATACATTTCTGTTTACCTACACTATATAAAACCCTCAAAATTCAACCATATGTGATTTACAGAAAAGAACATTCATTTAATTGTGCATTATCTGTTTTATATACCCACAAAAACTGTTCTAATACATGTATATTCTACCTTTTGACTTACAACCATATCTATATCTATATTTACAAACTCTCTCTTTCTCTCTGCATATATATATATATATATATATATATATATATATATATATATATGTATATATGGATTCAGTTTAGATGATTGAGTTACCAAAAACTCGAAACCCATATGGCTGAGACGATATGATCGAGTTTTTGGAAACTCAAAAATCTAAAGTGAATTAAAAAAAAACACAGACAACACTTAAACAACATTTTTGCAGGAGGGCAAGCCCCCCCTGCACCCCCCACACCTCCCCACTTAACGATTGCACTACAGTGATGAAAAGGGAAATCTCCCGTTCCGCATTGTATGCAGACACACAGAAAGGGAGGTTTCTGATGACCTCACTGCAGTGCGATCTTGGAGTTCATATATGTAAGTAAGAGATGGTATGGGTGGTGCAGGGCAGCTTGCCCCCCTGCAGAAACATTGTTTTAGTGTTGTCTGTGTTTTTGTTTTTTATTCACTTTAGATATTCAAGTTTCCAAAAACTTGATCATATGGTCTCGGCCATATGGATTTCGAGTTTTTGGTAACTCGATCATCTGAAGTGAACCCATAAAAACAAACATATGACATCACAGTGTGTGTAGGCAAGGTGGTACTATAATAACTGTGGAGCAAATAACAGAACAAAGTCAGGGGTCCAGGGGCCATAGTAGTTCCAAGAAGCCATAGAGTTCATGATATTCTATGGTGCAATTTACATTTATTTTTCCAAACATCTGATCCAGTGATGGACTGAACAATAATAAGGAAGGAAAAAAAATCATTGTTATTTTATTTTTATTTCATGGAAGAAATAACCTGTGCCCAATCAATGCTCAAAGCTGACTAAGTAGTAATTTCCAATAAAATCAGAAAACAAGCAATTGAATTTGCTGGATGGATTATGCTTAGAAAGTATAAGGTTAAATGAACTAGCAAGAGATATAATATAGGTAGTTGCCAGAACTATCACCTCAAACAAAACAAGTAATGCATATTTCTGCCATTTTAATGACTGCACACACCTCATATGTATGAATGTGATTAAGTGAATGAATATGTACACGAATAATGTCCACAGTCATATGTTTCAGGTCACTTTTGTTAGACATAAAGCACAGCCCATTTCAACCTCCTACCCCCCCAGGAAAGCACAGAGACACACACATACATGCACACACAAATGTAATCACCAGTACCAACCACCTTATTAATTCCATATACCTTAGATGTGTGACTGTGATCAAATAATTTCCTCAGCACATATGGTGCAATTACTACAATCCCTGCTGTTTCACACATACATGCACACACACACACACACACACACACACACACACACACACACACACACACACACACACACACACACACACACACACACACACACACACACACACACAGATACAAACACACATACATACTCCCAGAAAATAAAAATATTTAATTCTGCAGGATGGAGCTATTTGGCTGAGGATAAAAAGGATCATTGTAACACAACATAGAACATTATTATTTTGTTAAAAAGTTATGAAAAAAACTGACAGACACGCAAGTATATGTATGCATACCCCTTGCTCCATTTCATTTATTCCACACATTGACAGAGTTTAATTTCACTTGATTCTCAGGCTGCTTCAGGCACCATTCACCTGATGCAAACCGAACCAGTGAAAAATGTCTGCTTGTTGTTTTTTCCACCATCTAAACAAGCGCCCATTGAAGTGCCATTTACATCTGAAAAGTGCAACATATTTCTTGCCAGACTCCCTCTGAGGGTTTACCTGTCTTCACAACTGTTTGTTCTACATATACACTTTAAATTAGCATGTCTTATTAGTCAAAATATATAAGCAAATGCATAATATCTAAGCTCAAAATGCAAGTTTTCAAGTATTTTCATTATTACATTTTACTCCAAACCTGAGCCGACATTTTCCTTACAAAAACTTGTAATAGGCGTGTCTTTTCATGCACATTCTTTCACATCTGATTAAAAAAAATAATTGTGTATCTCCATGTAACCAAAATAAACGTATGGAACAGCTTCCTTGTATGTGACTCACCCTGTAAATGTAGAAGACTTGGTTAAGCTGTACATTTTTCGGTGTCACTTTTAATGAAGATGTACAGTACTTTAGTTGGTACAGTATACTTGGAGAATTCACTTCTGATAATTACAGCTTACATTTCAAATGTAACTCATAAGGTCACCTTTTGTGGTGTCTTCAATTTGACATTCAAGAAATGGTAGAATGTCTTATGCTGCAATTAGCATACAACTGAAATAATTTGGTAATAATTATTTTCTTTGCCTTGCAGTTTATATTAAGCACAGTCATCTCCTCAGGAAGTAATAATATTTCACGGATAAAGGGCCAGGAGACTCGCCTTAATGACCCAGTTGACTACTTACTTAATTTGATTTGAAAGTTATAGGCTATGTGTTATCTTGCAGCATTTATGCTAAACAGTAGAAGAATACAGACACAGTTAAACAGATAGATATTAAAGTTTCATCTGAAAAACTTTCATTCACAGTGCTGTCTGTCTTACTCATATACTTTGGTTGCTCAATTTGCATAAATTCTGAAAAGATGAATTAGCAAAAAGGGTAAAAGAGTTATGGATTATCCTGTTTTGCACTGTAAAACAAAATGTAATCACAATGTGAAACATGCTGCTTACAGAATGTTATCATTGCAGGGACTACTAAAACTTTGCTAAAGATGACTGAGACACATCCCTGAGCTCTCTGCAATTATACAATAAAAGGTCATTGGTATTCTAAAATGTGTACACCCCACTCAGTGCACCAATTGTAAATCAAGCATAACCCAATAGAAAAACAGTTTGGTTACTTAACTATCATTGAGCAGATAGAATTTCTATTAAGATATGCTTAAAAAACATCTTCAAATATTTTAATAGGGATGGAGCAAAATTAAAAGGTACAGTTGTGTGAATACCAAAGATTGCAACCCTTTTCCCCTTAACCTCAACTGTCTATACTTTAGCCAAATGTCCCATGTATTCCTCATGTCCCATGTATTCCTCATGTTTACCCTGTCTCCTAATGATCCAGTAATGTTGGTATATTTTCACAATATATAAATAAATAAATAAGTTAATAAAATAAAAAAAGACAGAGACAAGCTAGCATCAATATTTATCCTGTATGGCAGGTCCCTAGCACTGAACTGATGTACTGTGCCAGCATGCAGAGGTAGGTACCATAATGCATGCACAGTGCCTAAGTAAATCATGAATCCGGCAAAAGATGACTAAACTGCCATTCTACAAAGACATTATTTAAGAAAGGTAAGCAATTTCTTTTTTTAAATAATGTCATTATATAATTGCAATAATCTCACGATTCGGTGCGGGTATCACAGGATTCAGAACAGTTGGCTTTGTTTAGTCATTCTGGCTTTGTCCATGTGAACAAACCACACCAACTGCAGGTAAATCCTGCAGAACCCACACACAGTCAAGGGTTATTGCTAAAGTATCTTCTGTACAGCCTGTATTATTTAGTCTTAATAGTGAAAAACAATTGGGCAAAGACATTTTTGACCTGAGCCTTTAAGAATTTGATGAGGCAATTAAGTTATTTTGAGGCTATCAAATTAAATTATATTACTATAAAATTTTTGGGACATAACTCCATTAAAAATTCCTTATTAAATCTTGCTAATTATAGCCGTTGCGGATACAACTCTTCTCCACGCGGTAGCGCGCCAGTGCCACTGGGCGCGTAATGCCGGATGCCAGGCATGGGCCAGGCATCTAGCAGAGGCTATATCAATTGGCATTATACTGCCATTATTTAAGAAAGTTAAATGTTCTTTATAAATAGCAATATATACTCTGGGTGTGGGTAACTTCTGGTGTATGTTGGTTTAAATTTTGTCCGGTTGGCCGGCTCGGGACCAAACCACGCCAACACGGGCCCGATGTGTGGTTAATTACCCAAGCTGCTGTTGCTGCTATAATACACAACATCTAAATGGAGTATTTTTTTATAAGTGGTGAATTACAACTGCCAGCAAAGAAATCTAAATTAGAGAAATGAAACATAGCTTAACTTGTCACTATAACACCTTGAATGACAAAATAGACTTTTTCCCCAGGAAATCCACTTTAGACTAAAAATGCCATTAGATAATTTTAAGAACATATTTTCCTACCCATCCATCTATACTGACATGATTGTAAGCTGACTAATGTAGTAATGATGTAAACCGCGACCATCACCCATGGAGTTTCTAGGCAAGCAGGAAAATGGAAGTAGATTCCCGGAGGAGAATGAACCCAGGAAAGCTGCTGGCCCAGACAACATAGTGGGCACGGATTTAAAAGGCTGCACTTATCAACTACGCACAGTGCTCAAGGAAGTATTTAATACCTTTATTGCCACGGTGAAAGTACCCTCATGCTACAGGGAAATTAACATCATTCCACTACCTAAGAAAACCACTCCCTCCAGCCTAAACAACTACAGACCAGTCACTCTGACAGCCACTGTTATGAAATGTTTTGAACGGCTAATCAAAAAGCATCTTTCATCATGCCTGTCTCCTGATTTTGACCCTCATCAGTTTGTGTACAGAGCTAACCGATCCATGGCTGATGCCATATCAGTAGCACAACACATCTCCCTTGAGCATTTAGAGGGCAAAGACAACTATGTGAGGATGCTGTTCATAGACTTCAGCTCTGCATTTAATATGGTGGCATCAATGCAGATAGAAAAACTGGCACATTTAGGAGTCTGCAAACATTTCTGTAACTGGATCCTAGTCTTCCTGATTGAGAGACCACAGAGGGTGTGTTCAGGTAAGGACACATCAAAGTGCATCATGATTAGCACCAAGGTTCCACAGGGACGTGTTCTCAAGCTCACTGTTATTCACCATCCTGACCCATGACTGCTATGCTAAGCACAAGTCCAAACATATCATCAGGTTTGCTGATGACACCACAGTCAAGGGCTTCATCACAAACGAGGATGAAAGGGCATACAAAGAGGAGGTGGCATCTCTGATCAGTTGGTGTGAGGGTAAAAACCTTGAACTGAATGTAAACAAGACCAAAGAGATTATCATCGACTTCAGGAAAAGGAGAACAAACCACTCAGTGCTTAGTATCAATGGTGAGCATATGGAGAGGGTTAAGAATACAAAAGTCCTGGGTGTACAAATATCAGAGGATCTTCATCGTCAGGAAACACCAGCCAACTGGTCAAGAAAGTGCACCAATGTCTCCACTTTTTAAGAAGGCTGAAAAAAGCTAAGCTTCCTCCTCATATTCTCTCCACCATCTTTCTACAGAGATGTAGTAGAGAGTATCCTCACCTGCAACTTCATAGTGTGCTTTGTAAACTGCACAGTTACAGAAAGGAAGGTGCTGCAAAGAGTGGTGAGGGCTGCAGAGATGTTTGAACCTAGTTCTAGTCTTGCATCAATACAACATTTTTATTCAGCAAGAAGCATCCAAAAAGCCACCAAAATAATACAGGACAACACGTACCTTTCACGTGGACTGTTTAAGCATCGAGCATCATGCAGGAGATATCACAGCATCTGCTGCAGGACTACAAGATTCAGTAAAAGTTTCTACCCTACAGTGATTAGACTTCTGAAGTCAGGCACTAGTTCCAGGGGTTTGGACACATAATAACTCAATTTTTATTTATTTGTGAATTATATACTTACATATATTCCAAGTAAGTGCAATATTTATTTATTATATCCATAGTCAGTATTATTTAACTCACTCAAGTACAATATTAGACAAATATCTTAAGCATTTCAATCTGTAGTGTGTTTTGTATTACTTTAAATGGGGCAGTTAATTTAACTCAAGGGAGGGTATTCTTTTCATATGTGAATGTTGTTAAATTTCTCTGCTCTTTCTTGCATGTATTGGGAGTAGTATTGTATTTGTTAGTTATGTTTATTCCTTTACTTGTATATGTTGTTTCACTTTTCTTTGTAATCTCAAGAATTGAGCTGATGCATGAAATTTCGATTAGGCTACACGTGTGTAGCTCTAAATGACAATAAAGTTTACTTTGACTTTGACTTGACTTTGACAGACAAACACACACAGTGGGCTATCTAGACATTGCCAGTCAGAAAATGGAGGACATGGAGGAAATCCATGTACATGCAGACTCTGCACAGATGGCAACCCATCAAAGGACAGATCCGGCTAACCCCTTACTGTGAGATCACAATACTACCCACTGCACCACTGTGCCACACATTTTCTTATATATCTAAACTGAAGAAAAAAAACTCCTTGACCAAAACATGGACAGTCACTAAATTCCACAGTATCTACAAATGAAACACATTGGGCTGAAATACTGCATATGTGAATCAATGCACAGGAAAAATGTGCATGCTGTGTCATTGCAGCCTGAGGAAACAGAACTATTCTGTAATACTAGTGGTCAAGGCTCTTCCTATTTGGCATGATGGTTTACCCACTAGTGACACTGTTCATTGACATCAGTTTTTCCTTCATGGATAAAGCTACCCACCTGTGGGTAAATTAGTCATGTTGGTTACCCACCTGTGGGTAAGTCAACAAGACTGATTGCCCCATGGGTTAATATTGTTAAAGTGTAACACATACCAGTCTGCATGATGTATGGTGTTTGTGTGTAACAATGCAAACTCAACATAACTTTCCAAGCACATCATGCTTTTGGTCCTGTTAGTTGTTAGGGTATGAACTATTATTGTCTTTTACTTTAAATGCACACTTGTTTCAGTTTAAGACAAACTGTGCCTTTGCTCATATTCAACCACTTCATCAGTTTCCACACATGCTTTCATAGGAATCATAGCAGTCATAGGATTATGATAGAATAATACCTATGATTCCTATGAAAGCATGTGTGAAGACTAATGAATATTAAGAAAGGTGCTTTTCATCTTCAGCTGCAACCTTTGTTCGCTCAAACAGAAATTTCAACACCAATTCACTTCTTATGGAGGACTGTACTTTTTTGAAAAATCATATTGCAGTTTTACCATGTCTACAGGACACCATCATCTAAGTTAGCCTTCCTTCTTATATTAAACACGAAATGGGCAGCCAGCCATGGTCCATTGCTTCAGGGGAGTCCATGGTCAGCCAAGAAATCAATTTAATTTTAAATTATGACACTTGTGCCTATAGTGAGACCTGCAGATTAAAGTCTCCCCCCGGGTTTCAGTAAAGTTCCGTGCAAGAATAAACTATTCTTGCATGGAATGGATCGAGTCCGTGCAGCACAGCAACATGTCTTGCATATTCATGAAGACGCTCTGCTATAACACCTACATGGACACGATCTGTGAACAAGTGCAGGGGGCGTGTTACAGCAATGCCTGCACATGTAACAAGCCCCTTTGACTCAGAAAGTGCTGTTACTTTTAAAAGCAAAAACACAGTTGTCTACGGATATACTGCACAATTGTGCAGTATGTCCTCAGAATGCATAGCACAGACATGCATCTGGAGTGTGTTACCCCGGGCCACTGCTGAAAATAGGTGGACTTACCCGGTCAACAAATGTTAAATGAAGAAATAAAATAACAGTAGAAACACAACACTGACATGCTTGAGTTCCCATATACCTCACAAAATACATGCTAACACAAAACCTGTTATCTCATACACTTTTAAAGTGCTAAAATTGTCCCTGGTTTTGTGCCCTTGTTCCTCCATTATGGCAGGCATACTCCTAAAGTGAGAAAAAGTTAAATTTCATTTAAATCCTCAAAATCTTTTTTTATTAATCCAATAAAGTTTAACCATAGCTGAGTGTGTGTTCCTGTCGCGCAGCTATGCATAGCAGAGTTTAAACATCAAAAGAAGCTAAATAGAAATATACAGTACAAATAACAAAAGTGGAATAACGTAGTGGTTAGAGCATTTGCCTAGCATGCAGTCAGTCATGGTTTGAACCCCACAGCAATCCATACATTTTTATGTGAAACACAACAAAAATGGATTTTTTATAAATAGGTAGCGAATATTACGTATATGTTAACCAGGTTACTGTAGCAGCTCCAAATGTGAGGTGTCAGTGAAATATAAAGTTTAAGCAAGAATTAGCGTAGTTAAGCAGA
>NC_056731.1:136823644-136866144 GCF_019279795.1 Protopterus annectens
CTAATCTCTATGTATAATTCCAAAGTTGTGTGCAGTTGACAGTTATTTTATATGCACTCTGTGTAGGTTACTTCCACCTGTGTGCTGTTTCTGTGTATGTGCCCCCATTCATGGCCTGTGTAACTTTCCAACGGTGACAGATATTGACATCTGGACAGTGAGTATGTATAACTGCTGACATGGGTGTAGCTGAGAAGCAGTGTGGTTGGCACTGTAGTTGTTGGAACATGGCCCTGTCGACCACTGTACTGTACCTAGGCCACTGAGACACAATCATCCAGGCTCACAAGCATACCACTTCCAGGCAATATTAAACACACAACAAACTTACCACACTGACCACTGCATATTGTACACATGCAGCAATGTCGGTTGGGACACTGGCAATCTGTGCTCCAGTGATATTACTCCTCAAACTTACATGTTACTGAATTTCTACATGGGATTCTTTGTGGGGTGGTGCACACCTGAAGACTTTAAACATTTGCAATGACTGTACTGGTATTTCACTAACTCTGTTGGCTTCCATTTCATATTGTATTGTGACCTGTCATGCAGAAATGAGACATATCAGTAGAGTACACATGTTACAGACCTGTTGTAGTATGTCTGTGTAGGTCTGGAGGGGGGCTGTTCACCATTGCCATCATTCGGGGATCTTAGCCCAGCCTTTCTTTATGGTCATCTGCACCTGTACTGCTGGGTGAGGCTGGTGGCGGGTATGTGACCCTCATTGACATCCATGTGTGTGACCTATTGACACCCACAGTTATTTGGGCCATCGCATGTACTGCGGTGGGAGTTGTCACCTTGTGTAGTACTGCCTAGTACATTGACACCAGTGTTTGTTATGGATTTCCTGCTGACCCATATAGCTGTCAGCTGTCTGCTGCTATCCCATTCAGCCACCCAATTCTCTTGCATGTTTTCATCCATACCAGACATACAACTATCAGGACATACTACTCCATTCAATAATTGATAGGAAGGTTGACTTACCTTGTTGCTGGGCCAGTATTGAAGACTGTGCTGGAGGGATGACTATGTCAGATGCACGTAGTACAATCCCTATACATGGTAAAGCACAGGTAGTGTCATATTTGGCATCCATTTTACTGTATGTGCGTGTTGGAGAGAGTTATCAGTCCCTGGGTCCTTACAGTGTCAATGTGTGTGCTATGCGTTACCTCTTTGCCAAGGCCTGGGCATACTGGGCATGTCTCCTTCTGCCTACAGGGGCAGGCTCAGGAAGTTCCTCCTCCGAGTCCCTCTGTGCCTGTGCTGTCCTTGGCAACGGTGGGGGGCTGTGTGGCCCTGCTGCAGCTGTTTCCACAGGATCATATTGTGTAGCATGGCACATACTATGGACATTTGTGTACATATAGCTGGAGAGTACTGCAAGGTTCCACTGGACATGTCAAGGCAGCGGATCCGAGATTTGAGCATCCCAAACACATGCTCTACAATGATCCTGGTTTGCGCATGTGCCTCAATATGGAGTTCTTGTTTGGGTGTGTGTGCATTTCTGATGGGTGTCATCAGCCACAGCTCCAGAGCATAGCCAGCATCCTCCACTAGACAGCCATGTGGGATATCCCCCCTGGCAAACCCCTGATACAGCTGTGGACTAGAAAAAAACAAAACTTCTGGTAAGACTGATAAAAAACTTAATGAAACCAATTTTGAGCATACTTGTATTTTACAATACAGTCCCCTATATCAACAAGTTAAATATGTTTTGCATAAGAACTGGAGCGTATTTAAAGTTGACCATGACAAATATCAAGTTTTGGGTGAAAAACCAGTGTTTACTACAAAAATTGGATTTAATTTGAAAAAGATTCTAGAAAGTGGACCAAAATGTCTTGTAACAGATGAAGTCATTAACAATGGTACTAGGTGTTGTGGGAGATGTAAATATTGTTCTTACATCTTACAGGATACTAAAATATGTTTGAAAAACCAGAACAATAATACAGTTTACCCTAGGAGAGGCAACTGTTTTTCTAGCAAGTTAGTTTATATTGCTATGTGTGACACCTGTAGTTCTTTCTATATTGGGGAGACTGAGAGGCTTCTCAAGACAAGAATTTACGAGCATTTGTATGATATAAAAATAAAAAAGCTACAAATGCTTTGTATAAACATAGTATGACATGTAATGATTATACAGGTTTTCATTTTGCTATTTTAGATTTAGTTCATTTGGAAGCCAGAGGTGGAGACTGGCAAAATCTATTATTGAAAAAAGGAATTGATATGGCAGCTTAGGCTTGCAGCAAATGTTTCCTGGCTTAAATGAATGTTTGAATTTGTCACCAATTTTAAAGGAAAGGGCAGAACAAGTTTAAGTAAAATGAGAAATAGTTGATATTTGTATACAAACAATACATATTTATTTACTTGTGATATTTGTGCTTTTTACCATTACATATTGTACTGCTACAATGTTTTTAGAACATTAAGAATTTTACAGAAATTTATTAGATGTGATAAATTAACCTTTGATATTTTAAATCTCAATTAAGTTAATGGACTTGTTAATTGTTTAAATTACTGGACCAATCACTGACTAGTAGTCCATATATTAAAGCAGGGTTTTATCTTTTGTATTTAATTCTGATGAAGTCAAGTTTCAACTGACGAAAGCGCTTAATTTATTTGGTGTTACAATAAAGAAGGTATTGGACTCGCAACAAATAGTGCTTCTTTTGGGTTTTACAGCTGTAAGCAATGCCAGATGTGAGAGTCATGATAGCTTCCAGGGCTGCCAGCACACACATTCATGATAATGCCCTGGGCATTGCACACAACCTGGCAGTTGATGGAGGGGAAGCCCTTGCAGTTTATGTAGACCCTACCCCACTCACCAGGTGGTGCTTTGATGTGGATATGCCTGCAGTCTATAGCACCAGCTACCTCAGGGTATTCTGCTATACAGTGGAAGAGACGCATACTTCTGGTCAACACCTCATGGGTGTTGGGGAAATATATGTTCTCACTGGCATGTGGTGTCATGGCATCCAAGAACTGGTGGAGTACACTGGATGCTGATGCCTGTGAGATCCCCATGATATCCCCAGTTGGTCTTTGGATGGTACCTGTGGCTAGTACTCTTAAGCCTACACATACTTTGGTATCCACTGGGATGGATTCCCCTCTGTTGTTTGTGTGTGTGAGGCGAGGACGGCACTGCTGGACAATTTGCTGTAGAATGTCCCTGTCCACCCTATCGCACTCCATTATCTCCAGCTCATGTAGGTCCAGGTGGGTGACCCTGGGTCTGTACACTCTTCTCCTCCTCCTCACTGTGGGTCAGTTGTTAGCATTCTCCTCCTCACCACCCTCAGTCTCTAGCTCATAATGGTGGAGTAAAGCAGCAGCAGCCTCTAACATTTTTAGTTAGTTTTGCCAGTTAAAAATCCCCCGTCTGTATACACCGGTGGTGTAGAGTTTGTGGGAAAAAACAGTCTGACAGGTGTTTGCATAGTTTATATTAGTGTGCTGGGCTGCTGCACATGTAATTGGCTGATTCTGATACTTTCCACCTACCAGCTATGCTAGTTCTCCTTGATTGCCTTCCTACTGCTGTTTTCCATTCCCAGTTCCTCCCTATTTAAGCCCTGAGGCACATCGTGCATACCCAGTGCTGAAATGTAAACAGTGCTTCCAGTTCCTCTTTTTATTTATTTTTTGTTTAAAACCCAGTGCTCGGCACGCAAACCCGTTTAGGATACATACACAGTGCTCAGACACACCCCCTTCCTTAGCTGTGCTTAGCTAAGGGCAAACACAGGCCACAGAGCTCCAATGAGCTTAGAGCAGGCATGACACACACCTTTATGAAGTCATTCAGCTCTTACACTTGCACTGTTTTATTGCTGCACCTACACAGTTAGGTATAAGCTGACACTTTGAAGAAATATGTGATTCAGTATAACTACCCTCATTTCATACCCCAGTATGTAGGCCGTTAGTTACTGCACTAAAATGGACCCTTTCCCCTTGACAACCAGTGCTCCCTGGTATTGTTTACATTCTGCATGCCATTGACTATAATGGCAAATTGTAGATTTAACTTAAAATTGAGTTTTCCCATTTTTTTTACTTTCGTCCCAATCCCGTTTGCACGCTGCTGCCTTATGCTTAAATGGCCGAGATCAGCCAAAAAAAGTTTGATTTTCATAATAATTAATCACTTTTTAATGTCAATGGCCTTATATTTCACCATTGGCGTATCTAATGTACATAATACATGCTTTTTCATAAGCTGTCATGCCTCCGTTTTGTCATTTGCAGAAATGTACTCAGTTATTTTCTGAATACATTTCTGCATTGACACTGTTCTAGCATGGAGACCTTGCAGCTTGGTGAATTGCTAAATCATCTCATTTGCATGGTTTTCACCAGCAAATGAGGTGATTTGCATATTTACAAGTTTTCCATGCTAGAACAGTGTCGGACCGCTCATGCACATGAAAACGACACTGTCATGAATCGCTCTGCGGTCATTTTCCTTGCAAGATGTACAGGAAGTAGGAGGTGTTAAATCCTCTCCTCAGCACAGTATAAGCAGTAGTTATTTATCATTTATTTATTTATTTATTTGTCTTTTTTTTTTTTAATGGGAAAGTCCAGCTGGGTAATACCCATTTTCAGTGGAGACCTGGGGGAAAAAGTTCCATTTGCTTACATTGCATTATACTAAGTTCCAGTTAAACACAGAGTAGTTAACATTTCTATTTCTATTTATAAATAGACATTAGCTACATTTATGCATTCTAAGATTTTACAGAAGTGGAAGTTACTAAAGAGAAAGCCCACATGCAGCTTGGTAGATTATAGAGGCAGCAATTATGTATAAAAATTGTTTTGTCATTTCAGTGAGAAATTGAGTATATTCTCTTTAAGGCGAGTATTTGGAAAGTATCGTATAGTGAACACAAAGTCTCAACCTTGAGATAAGTATCTGCAAGACCAGAATTGCTTAAGAAGTTTAAGCAGTGGTTTAAAACTATTGAGTGTGACAGAGAGTTTTATTTGCATTGATATTTTTAGTTGTATGAACCTTGCTGATTTCATTGGTTACTGAATTAGTAGCTGGGCTGCTTTGAAACCAGTGCTGAAAACTGGTCTGCAATCACTGCTTGATGGAGAATAGAGCATCTTTGAATTCCCTTGCTTTCTCTATGTACAAGTAAGGGTGTATGAGTGTACCTGTTCTCGAAATGTAATGAATTATGGCTGCAGATGGAGGCATGTGTGAATGCCAATAACATTAGATTAAAATGTATTTTAGATTAAAACAGATTTGTTTGCATAATCAGGAGTACTATCTGGTTAAGAGACCTTCACTGAGTCATCCAGTAGGTTAAAAGCATAACACGGCAGGCAAATGAAGGTAGAAAGAATTAAGCCCTGCATTCCTGATAACTCATTTACAGCTTAGAGCCTTATCCTTCTGCAGCAAATGACAGACACTTGCACACTTCATTTTCTGCATTCCTGATAACTCATTTACAGCTTAGAGCCTTATCCTTCTGCAGCAAACGACAGACACTTGCACACTTCATTTTCTGATAAATCACAGGTTGCATGTCATTGAGGTTTACAGTTCTATGTGATATCAATGACCTGCTTGCTGCACTCACACATACATGGGTTTGAACTCTTTCACCGCCATTTGCCTAGTATGTGACTTTCAGCAAGTTGTAATCCACGATCACCTTTATTTGTGTGTCTGTATAAATACTTGGTTCCTGCATCTGACTATTCCACTCATGATTTAACATAGCATGTTATAGCTCCTGTTTCCTGTGTCACAATTCTGGGATTAAATCCTTCCCTTCTATTTTTACTTTACTCCGGAAATTAGTGCAGAGGGTTAAGACTGTGAGCTGCAGTTCTTGTGGTACAGGATTTGCTTCCATCCTAATTTGCATATGTCACCTTGAGCGAGTCACTTACCCTGGCAGTGCTTTGGGACAACTAGAAATTTGGGCTGGGTTCCACAATGGTCTGTAGGACTGGAAGCTGAGTAATTAGCTATGAACTAGAGTAGTTCTGGTGTAAAGGAAGGAAATGATTATTGTAAACAGGATCATCACCATTAGAGCCATGTTCTTCAGGTATGATCCTTGGTTTCATTGTTTTGTTGAATGATGGCAGTCTTGTTTATTTTTCAGCTTTGAATAAACTGGACAGCATGAAGTAAGCTAATACTTTAGCTATGAATTCATTTTTAATTTAGAGTATTTATTTTCTTTTCTTTTTTTTTTTGAAGGCACACATATCTGAAATGGACTGTGTTTGGGCTCACCAGTTTATCTAGCAATTAATGCAGATGAATAACATTATGAAATGTTAGAGCTGCTTCTTGCATTACAGGGTTTGATTCCCCTCAGCCTTTGCTTGTCTTCTGTGTGATGCTGACTAAGTTACTTCAGCAGACAGTTCTCCTGGGCTACTCCTGAAAAGGGACACTTATATCCAGTGGGCTGTCTCAGGTTGTTAGTAAATGTATTACACATCTGACTTTTGAATTCTTGCATCCTTCACATAATTGCTAATTATTCTTCACTATATATTACTTGATTATGAATCCTAACATACTAGGTTGTCAAATGAATTTTCTCTAAGTCTGAGTTTCAAGTAATGAGAAGTTTATTGTTTCTCATGCTGTCTGTCTGTTTCCACTGTTAAGAGTGTTTTGTTTTATTTAGAATATGTCTGTCAGTGTTTTGCTGTAAAATTTGAAATAAAAGTTTTAAAAGAAATCAAAATCTCTATGACACTTGGAAAATAAAGAAGAAAATAACATGCACACTGACAGGTTTGAACACTGTTTTATGTTAATTAAAAAGAGACAGCCAAGCAATGGGATATTAGCATGGCTGCTTGTGGCCTGATTCATTATGCTGCATAGGGTCCCTTTTGATCACAATCCATGTCTGTTGACTCTGTAGGCATATTCTGCAACAATCTGGCATTATCAACCATTCAGCTAGCTCAGACCTGTAGTGAGTGATATCAGAGGGGATAGCTATTCTTCATGACAAGGAAGATGTAGGGAGTTCAAAAGCAGGACATAGGTGCCCTGCAAGCATTTAAGTTCCCCCCAAAAAAACAGTATGTTGTATACAGTCATATTTCTGATTTTTGTATGATTTGTGGGTTATTGAACAAAACTAAAGCTGTTGTAACAGTTACAAAGTCTTTAATTGCTTTGCTTTTTTATTTCCCTAAAGAATGCATGAATTCATTAATAGGCCTGGATTGTGTACTATCGCCAAAACATGTTGAATTTTAGTAACATATTTTGCACTACCTTCTTTACAGCCTCAAACAAACATGAAGGGGCTGGCATTTGTCAGGGTGTATAGTTTGCATTATTTGGAGTGATGCTAAGAACTATCTGATCTTCAGCATCTAATATACAGTCATTGGTGCATATTACTGCGATACAGTCTTCTCTCCTGAAGACTGTAAAGGATTTCTGCATTTGTTAAAAAAAAAACGTTACTGCGTTTGGCAGTTAGTGCAGAGGATTAAATCTCTGACTTCTTAATGAGCTGCTTTCTGTACCAAATGTATAATGTTTGAATATTTACATCTTTATTTTCTTACTATGTTATCCTGAGAAAGTCACTTAACCAGAAGTGCACTAGACCCATTAAGAATTTAAGCTAGGCTCCTAAATGGGTCTCCTGGACTGCATGCCTAGTAACTAAGTATTAACCTGTGGTTGTTTTTTGTCATCCTTTGCTGTGTCATAGCTGATCTAGTTCAGGAAATGTTATAGTAATGTCATCAGCACACCACTTTTTTTTAAACACCTTTGTTGAATTTAACACTTGTGACATGGGCAAACTTACATGTATATAAGGTAAACAAACCGTATTAGCAAGTTCACATTTATGAACATTATATATCACATATATTCTTTTATACAATATAATCAATCCAACACTACATAAATTGTTCAGTTCTTGCCTTTTCTTAAATTTCATTCTTCCTCCAAAACATTTTTCTGCAATTACTATTCCCACAATTTTCATTTTTTATGTAAGTTACTCGTACCCTTTTCTAAAGATCCCACTTCCCATTATGTCAAATCTTTATACTATCCAATACTTTAAGTAAGGTTGATTCAGACATTGACTTCCATTTTCTAGTAATTACTTTTTTGTCAGCCACCAGAATTAAATTTAACAAGGGCTTACTACATCTATGTAATTCAGATCTTCTATTCCAGCTAAAAAAAAAAAAAAAAAAAACTTTGTTAGTTGCACTCATTTTTTTGCTCACCCAATATTACTGACAGAATACTAGAATACTTTGCAGGTAATTTTTAAAGTATGCCATCTTATTACATTCCGAAAACATATGCTCCCATGCACCTCTTTCTTCTCCATCATACCTCTAACATTTGCCATATACCAGGGGAAAAATTCTTTGGAGGTTGCTTTGGGTAGAAAAGTACCTATGTAAACAATTCCAAGTACAAATCCTAATATTCTAGACTTTGTGGCATATTTGAGAGCCATACATGTCCTCCCACTTTTTTTCTGCATTGCTTATATAATCTCTATTACCAATCTTTTCTGACCTTACCTCCTCTGATTGATTCCTATAGCTACCATACAATATTTTATATATCCTGTTAATTATCCCTATTTTTAGCAGCAAATTCTGTTCTCAATTCAACTAAAAACTCAACCAATACAGGTCTTTCACTTAGAATTCCACTAACCCTTTCTCTTTGCCTGCATTCTGATATCAATC
Source organism: Protopterus annectens (assembly GCF_019279795.1). Taxonomy (NCBI): domain Eukaryota; kingdom Metazoa; phylum Chordata; order Ceratodontiformes; family Protopteridae; genus Protopterus; species Protopterus annectens. The sequence continues at coordinate 136,832,429 of NC_056731.1, forward strand.
ACTGATACAGAAGGCAGTCTCTAGTCTCTAGTCTTCAGTCAGAATGTCTTCTTGGCCACTTCCCATTCTATTACCCTCCCTTCTCTAATTATTTGTTTCTAATATGGTTCCTTTGTCAGGATCCTGCAGTAAATTTCAGCCTCTCTTGCCTATTCTCTATACTCCTAATTGCAGTGATCCCTATCAGCAGAATCTTATTTCTTCAACCCATGTTGGCTTAGTTCTTAGTATACCTTATTTTACTTTATGAATAGAATATTCCATATGACTGCAGTTATTTTTCTTATGGAACTGCATCCAAAATCTGACTCTATCCTTATTTCTTGAATTTTCCCCCTGCTTCATCATCATCCCTTTACACTTTGAATTATAGCTTTCTGCTTGTGTTATACATAACCACCTTAACTGTAGAGCTCTAAAATATCCCTTGAAATTAGGTAATCCTCAACCACCTTGATCTATTGAAAGGATTAACGTATCCCACCTGGCTCTTGCCCTCTACTCCTCCCAGATAAAGTCCTTCAACTCTTTGCTAATTATTATCTATACAACCTTTCCACTGGTTGATAAGAATATGCCTGACTTATGTATAATATAAAATGGACTAAAATATGTTATTGCTTGTATCTTGCTGTCTATATCCATAGGCAAGAGTGTCAAGTTTCTCAGTGTTTATATTATCATTTGTTTAGTCTCTTTCCTGATAATCGTAGCTGCCATAACATAATTCTTTTTAACTCATACTCCTAAATATGTCACTTATCATGTCCCCATAAATATGTGTTTTGCTGAAACAATTCATTTGTGGCTAAATAGTTTACAGCTATAGCTTTTGTTCATCTTTCTTACTTTTATATCCCAAAAAAATAAAATTGGATTTTACAAGGGAATGCAAATGCTTCCATTGCCCTACTCATATAATCCCAGCTTACTTTGAATGATTTCACTGCACCAAGACCCACCAGCAACAGAGGTATATTCTTTCACTCTCTTTCTATCATCATTGTTGCATTAATGTTCTCAAATGTTTGCCTCCCCTCCACAAAAACACATTGATCCATAATTATGAATTTTGGAATGCTATTGCTATTTTTTAGCCATTCTAGACATTAACACTTTATAATTATGGCTTAAAACCCAAATGGACCTATATGAAGCTGGATCTGATTGATTCTGATTGATTCTTTCTGTCTTTACATATTATAGCTATCACAGCTTTTTCCTGTATTCCTGGAGATTATGCATCACCATTTTTATTTCATCTCCTACAGACTTAATTGTTAATTGTTCAGCCTCATCTGACTTTAACCTTGGGATATTTAAGTATTTCATAAATAATTCCATTTGTGCTTTCTCTTGATTTACCTATTTGTCTGCTTTATACACATTTTCATAAAATTTCCAAAATATCTGTAATGCATGTACAGTATCTCTGGTTATTTTTCTTGGCAACAACCCTTTCTACACCTTTTGCCTAAATCAATGTGCCAAAAGTTTTTTGTTGTGAATTTATTATAAAATAATAATAATGGTTTGACAGCAGTCTTTCTAAAATCATGCACATTATGCAGGTACTATTTTATTTTTCTCGTTAGCACTCTGCAGTTGCACCTTATCTTTTTCTTTGAAATTCCCCTTATTTGTCAATACTTTATTCTTTGTCAGCCCTTTTAAATATTTTTATTTCTTAATTGTATCCCTTCTTCTTTTATTTATGCCCTATTTTTAAACTCCACTTGTGTTTTACCCCAGTCACTAGCTATAACATCTAGACTACATTCTATCTTCTTTAATAACTTCAGAATAATTTTCACTACCCATTCCTTAAAGTATTTTCTTTTTAAGAGGTAGACAGCAAAGCACCAGTCTCTCATTTTTACTTCATTACCCTGCATTTTTATATTAGTTATTATTGGTGCATGATCTGAAATAGTTACCGGATTGCATGTCAAAACTCTCAATTAACTGTACATGTTCCTGTGAAATATAATTTCTGTCTAGTCTAATCCAGTTTTTGTAACTTGGGAAATGATATGTAATTTTTTCTGAGTTCTTAATACTGAATTCACATTTTTCATACCAAATATTTTTATACTTTTCGTCAGTAATTGACCTTCTTTTATAATATGTTCCCTTCTAGGCTCCAGATATATCCTCGTTGTAATATTCCTTGAAGAAATATGATTATTTTTCCCAAAATTTTCTTAAGCTCCTTAATAGTAGTTTTAGGTGGAATATAAAAACATGCCAGAATAATCCCCAACATTTGCCAGTAGCCCCTTGCTGCCACAAATCTATCATTATTGTCTTTTTTCCCCTCTTCTGTCAGTATTAGAACTCCTGTAGTAAATAATATAAGCATGCCTATTTTCCTTTGTCCCTGATATTCTGCTGAATATCGATCCTGAAATCCTTTTGTTGTCAAAGTCACATGGTCATTTCTTTCCAAATGTGTCTCCTGTAACACTGCTAATTGTATTCTGCATTTCCTAATTTAGCTATATATTCTTTCCTTCTTGTCTATACCTGTGAGACCATTCACATTCCAAGATAATATGGCAAGAGTCATCACTATGATAAGAAGTCATTCTTTATGTATGACAACTTTCTTAACTATTTCCAGTGTTTGTAATTCATGCACCTACTAATGTTTTGCATGTTTATCCTTTATAGTTTTTTTATCATCTCCATTTAAACCTATGTCACATTTACAAGACTTTTTGTTTTAATGAACCCCCCTCCAAACACCCAACAAACAGATCTCCAGAAACCCCCCATAACCTCTTAACTTAATAAAAACATACAAAACTATGAACATCTTCAAATAAAGTTTAACTCTCCTAGTAAGAGCAATTGCCCCAATTAGACAGCTGCATAAGACACATGCTACTGCCTGTGTTCCTACTTACACAAATTGGTGTTTTTATCTTGATTCCCCTCCCAAATGTGAAAAACAACTCACATGCTTTCAGAATACATTAACTTTTAGCATTGAAGAAACCAGTGCTTTGGCTTTTTTATTGCCCTATAGCCAGGTTGTCTCCATGGATACATAAGAAAAAAATGTAGCCCTCAGCTGCAGGCTAGGCTTCTAAGGACAAGCTGAAACATTTATTGCTAAAGGAAAATGTTTTATTACATTCAATGTTGTCTTATATACTTGTTTCCACTTAAAACTTGAGCATACATACAAAAATTACTGTAGCCAAAACCTGCTTTCTGCCCTTCCTATTTTACGAGTTTACAATCATCTGTTAAAAAAAAAAACAAAAGCAAAAAAAAAACGTGAAAGCTGCTACAAGAAACTCACCAAGTTTGCTACCATTTTATCCTCCTTTACCAATCAGTGCAAAGTTCTGCATACACTTAGCTGGCTGGAACTCCCCCACCACCTCTCCTACATTCAACTTATAACATTACATAGAATCATAGACAAGCCATTAGCCTGCCCAGCTCTTACCCCTTTAATCAATATGTATTTTTCAAAAGGAACGATTAGATTGGAAGACAACAACTTCTTACTATAAATAAACAGAAGAACTCCCCTGGACAAAGACTATACTCATACACAGTCACAAAATCATGGAACTCCGCACTTCTAACCACCAGAACTATTTCTAGCTTACTCACCTTTAAATGCACCCTAAAAGAATACCTTACAAAATCTTGGAGCTGCTCCTGTGCCAATCCTGGCTGAACTCACTATACTTCACTCACCCCCCTTCAACCTAGATTATACTCACAATCCTCTGCAGCCTACTACTCGACCCCTTTTTGTTTCCCTACAATTTTACCTTATTTAATTCATCTCTGCAGACCTTTCCTCTTTCCTCCCTACTCACCTGAGCTACCCAAAGACACCCTGTCCTGCACTCTTCTTATAATCTCCTTCGCTCCATTATTCTTCCTTCTGTAACCATAATATGTACACTAGTCTCATAGTAAGATATCACTCAGTTTCAACTCACTGTCTCTAATCATGTAATCTCTGATATTTCTTTAAATATCTTATTAGAATTGTCTCAGATCTCATTTACTACATACTAATCTATGTAACAAATAATCACTATTGAATTTGTCCTCACATATTCTCTTCAACTCATGTTATTGTTTTTCTTTGCACTCAGTTATGAAACATATGTTCTATATTTTTCTCACTACAACACTTTTTTCACTCTTACGTTTTGTAGTGTAATATGATACTTTGTGATTTTAAATATTTGTACTTGCTGTTTCGTAATACAACATGACACTTTGTCATTGAAAATATCTGTACTTGATTTTTGGAAATATTGTGATTGTGCAGCTTTTCTCCCCAGGTCAGTACTGAAAATGGGCACTTTCTGGCCAAGTTGGACTTTCTTGGTAAGCAATCATCAATTAAATAAATAAATAAAAGTAAGAGAAACAAATCAGCTATACACATATTATAATGGATCTACTACTTTTGATCGACAGCACATTTGATCAAAAAACAGTATTCATGGCAATTAACAGAGATTTGTCCCCCTCCCCAAAGTCGTGTGACCCTGGAGTTGATATATAAAGGTAGGGGTGTGTGGGGGGCACAGCCCCCCACATTGGGGGGTGTGGGGGCAAAGTTCCCCCACCTAATTTCCTTTAAAAGAAGAAAATAAAAGAAAATGCATATATTTTAAATGAAAATAGGTGGAGGGGCTTTCCCCCCACACCCCCAATGTGAGGGGATGTGTCCCCAATGCCCCCACCTTTATATATCAACTCCAGGGTCACACAACTTTTGGGATGGGGACAAATGCCTGTTAATTGCCATGAATACTGGTTTTCGATCAAATGTGCTGTCGATCAAAAATAGTAGATCCATTATAATATGTGTACTGTTGCACCCCATCCCCCACCTCAATAACCCAAGATGACAGCCTGTTAACTTAAATATGTTTTTGTGTAGACTTTTTTTGTCTTTCTGTATTGTAATGCCTACATTTTGAAATGTTAACAAAGAAAGAAAAAAGGCATCTGTTTACTTTAGTATTATCACACACAACAATAGCTAAAATGCTTTGCTATAAAGCATGCAATTTATATCATGTAACATTTTATAGAAACACTGTTAAGAACAGAAATTACTTCATGCGCAGTTGCAATTTTCTTTCATTTTCCTTTCCCTTTAGTATCCTTCCTAACATTAAGGATGTGAAGTGAAGCAAATGTCTTTCATTCCCTCACAACTTTAACAAAGTCAACAAAAAGTCCACATTTTTTCACTTTTTCTTGTTGCTTTGTAATCTCTGTGTTGCTGGTCTTCTTCCTGTTCATCTCCATCTCACATGTCCAGAGTCTGGCTCAATTCCAAGGTTCTCCTGATTCTTTTAGTTCACTCCTGTGCTTTTCTGTGTCTTTCAAACACTTTCTTTTGAAACAGTGAAAAAGGTTTCACTGGAAAAGTCTCCCTTTGTGCTTTATTATCAGAAGAATGAAAAGCAAAGTCCCCTTCTGTTTTATGGCTCACTTTTGTTCGACAAACTTTTATGTTTTCTGATTAGCTTGTTTGGCATCAAAAATGACTTTGGTATTCCAGGAAAGAATAGTCTGAAAACAGCTAGATACAGCAACTTGAATCTCAAACCTGTCTCTTAACATTTCCCGATTGCTGGAATAGATTTGTTTCTTTTCTGCCTTGTGTACAGTTAATAATATTTTTCCACACCCTACTGTCACCAACTTTCAATATGTTGCTTTTCTGCCAGAGTTTTGTCTGGATAAGATCTGCTGGCAGGATTGCATCTTTACTTAAACAGATCTTGGCTGTTTTCTCATGGCCAGATTTGGATTATGCACACAATGTGTCCATTCAATTAACATATCCTGATATGGAATACCAGCCCATGCATTTATTTGGTCCTTCATGAAATGAATATAGTATTTTTATTCTAGTTTCTCTTGTACAACAGAAAATATCAGATTTTCCCTGTTATGTTCTGTCCTCTAATTTTACAATTTTTCACAATTCTTTTTGAGCAGTCTCATTCTCAGCCAACCTTTTTTTTAAATTGACTTCTGACTTTTGCAGTTTTATCAGATCATATGAATATATGTTTAAAGCTTCATCCATTTTTCTAGCCTTTTTTATTTGAGTTGATATACTCCTTCAATATTTTGCTTATTTTAATGAGCTCTGAGCACATTTGACTTTTCTCTTTCCTCTAGATTACCGTAAGCCATGTCTTGCATCAACACTGGAACTTCAACTGCTTTTGAATGAACAGCTGTAGGATTCTTTTCATTTAGTGTCTTTTCTAAATCTTTTCTTGTTGGCTTTCTTTCAAGCTCCCTTAGTTTCATCTTTGCTGGCATCCATGCAGTGTACTTACTAGTCAGCAACTGAATTTACTAAAAGCAACAGAGCCCGTGGCCTTTGTCTTTCAATTTCTTTTTTCACACTGGGTCATCTGAAGTTAAGCTGTTGATTAGTGTGCAGCTATCTTGGAAAGCCCAGCACATCATTTGTTTAATGCATTGTAGGCCATCAAAGGCAGCAGGCACTGCATGAAATGCAACGTTGTTTGTCAGTAGCAACATCTTTATTAGTAATAGTTCTGTTCAATGGGGAATTACAGAAATACATCTTACTTCCACAGAGATTGTGCATATTGACTTAGCATATGCTATCAGGTGGTTAATATTTCTTATGCTGTCATCATAAATATGCTTCTGTTTAAACTCTGCTACACATGGCTGATTCTTGTGCTGTGATGTTAGTGACATGTACACAATTTCATTTAATTCATCTAACGCAACCAAAAAGTACATGTTATTTATTACTTCATACTTCGGGCAGTACTACACAGTGCTACATGTTGTTTCCAGAACCACGTGGTAGTGCCATTCAAGATATCAGAAATGGGACTATGTGCCTTACAAATCAACAGTCACAAACCCTGCATACACATCTCACCCCTCTTTAGCTCTTCACCATCCATAAACCTGCTGCGTTGCAGGTAATATAGGATATTCCCTGCAGCTTTGGTTGGTGATTTATTTATTTATTTATTTGACATTTGTTGACTGGGTTGGTCCATCTAGGATGAGGCCCTTTTTCAGTGGAGACCCGTGGAGAAAAGCTCCATAGTTACAAAACATATACAAGCTCCAAAAAAAAACATACGCAAGTACACAAAAAATACATAATGTAAAGCGAGTATACAGTAATAAAACTGATTCCAGATTATATACAATGTTGGCTAGCTATGTATATTGAGTTGGGTACACCAGGAAAAATAGTATTTACAGTAAAGAGAAAGCAAGTTAGTAAGGAAGCTTCTGGGTAGCAGTGAAGGAAAGATAAAAGTGCAGCAGCGGTTCTTGAACATTCTACTGGTGAGGGGGTTGTAATAGTAAAGGAAAGTGTAGGGGTAAGCGTAGGGAAGGCTTTTGTAGGGAAGAGGAGAGGGTGTGTTTGGAAGGAGGTAGTGTTAGGTACTAGTAGGAGGAAAAGTAGTGAGTGATTGGTCTGGAGAGATGGGTTAGTCAGGGGGCCGTTAACAGAGGCAAAGTTTATTTAAGCTAAGGTGATTTCTCACAATCTTTTCGAATAGAAGTTTGGATGCAGTGTTTCAGATGTCCAGTGCGAGTTTATTCCAGTGTTTGGCGGGGTAATAGCTATACAGGTTTTTTCCTATGTTGAGTTTGGGTTTGGTTATGGTCAGAAGGTGTTGGTCAGAGCTCCTGAGTGTTCTAGCTGGGGTGTAGGATGAGATGATGGGCGATATGGCAGGGCAGAAGGTGGGCTGATATATGATGGAATGGATTATTTGGAGCTGGGAGACAGTAAGGTTATGAGGGAACTCTAACCTTTTCAGTTTTTGTAGAGCAAGATAGTGGTTAGCGGAGCAAGGAAGTTCAGCGGCAAATTTTGCTACTTTATTAAAAGTGGATTCATGTTTGGTTATAAGAGAGGTTTGCAGGTTGGTGAGAATCTGAGAGCCATACAGAATGGTTGGAAAAAGGTAGGCATGTGATAGAGCAATTTTTGCTTGAGAGGAGAGAAAGTTTTTGTTTCTGTAAAGAAGGCCTAGTTTTTGGTGGACTTTCTAGATGTTGTTAAGTACATGCTGGTCAAATGTTAGCTGGTCATCAATAATGACCCCACGTAGTTTAGTGTGATTATCCACCATGATAGGTGTGTTGTTATGGGAGGTGAGGAAGAAGTTTGGTTTCAGGTGGGTCATTGTTTTTGGTAGGAAGAGTAGGAGTTTGGTCTTTTTTGGATTTAGGATTAGATGGTTTTGATTGAGCCAGGTCTTGACAGACAAGAAGGATTCCTGAGTTTTAGTATGGAGTTTGGGAAGTGCGTCTGCAATGATGATGACTGTGGCGTCGTCGGCATATTGCATTAGGGATGAGTGTGGTGTAGAGCTAGATAACGGATTGGTAAAAATGTTGAAAACAGTGGTCCTATGATTGATCCTTGGGGAACTCCCATCAGCACTGGAAGTTCTGGGGAGATAGCTGAATCCCATTTGATGGACTGGGAGCAGTTGCTAAGATAACTAGAAAACTAGGAGGTAGTGGCAGGGGATAGGTTTAATTTGGAGAGTTTCTGTAAGAGTAATGGATGGTGGACAGTATCACATGCTTTTGATAGATCAAGAAAGAGAAAAGAGGCAAGTTTATTTTGTTCTCTAGCTTGAGCAATAGTATTTATGAAGGAGGTGAGAGCTGTAGAAGTGCTATGGCCAGGGTGGAAACCATGTTGGGTGGGGGTAATTAAGTTGTCTTTGGTGAGATGCTGGAAATTTGTTTGTATACACATTTTTACAAGATTTTGGATAGGGGAGATAGTATTGCGATGGGCCTATAGTTAGTTCAGTGGAGTTACCTTCCTTGTGGATAGGTATAGTGTAAAACTTCTTCCAGATGACAGGGACTGTAGCTTCAGTAATAGATCTGTTGATGAGGATAGAGATGGGTAGGGCTATGGAGTTAGCAGCTAGCTGGAGAAAGAATGGAGGGAGTCCATCTATGGAGGGACAGCAAGGTTTGAGCTTAAGGAGCAGTGATTTTATGTAAGAAGTAGATACTGTTTGTAGGCTGAAAGTAGGTGAGGGGCTAGGGTGATTGGGATGGAGGCAGGTTGGGTGGTGTTGGAGATGGAGTGATTCATAAGTTTGCTAATGGACTCTATGAAGTATGAGTTGAAGTTAGTAGCAGTTTGGAGAGGAGCAAGTGTGGGGTTTGGGTTGGGGGTGAATGGGTTTCCTGGATGTAGGATATTGTTAATAGTATGCCAGAACAATAGTATGCCTATACCTAACCCTCAAAGGATGGGCAAGCAACAATAAGACAGATGCCCAAATGAGGAATATAGTACATCATATGCTTTTTCTGCTTAAATCCTCATTCAGCTGCCTACACATGTCTAAGGTGGCACTGCATTATGCCCCTGCTACTGCTTGTCAGCTCATTGTCTCATTGCACAAGTTGGATAGCATGATCTTTAAAAAGACGGTGAGCCAGCCAACATATCTAGCCCCATACACCCACTACCACAGCAGCAAGGCTTGCTGCAACCTCAAGTGCATCAGCTAATAGTAACAACAATGACAGCAATGGCAGTGACAGAACATCTCCCCAACCAATCTCAACATGACAAGATGCTTCTATCGATGTTATGCCATCCCTAGCAAATCACATTAGGGTGTCTGCTCCATCCTATGTAATTACATCAACAAATTCTAAAATAATTGCACATGGTTGAGTTCTCACAATAAAAGTAAAATAAAACCAATAAACTCTTGCAAGCATAAACATATCCACTCACCATAATAGAAAAGGATTAAAGCTGGCTGGCAAGAACTTCAAGTGAGCTATTTAGAAGTGAAAGGCCATTATGAACATAAGGTTGTCACTGCTGCAGACAATCATAAGGGCTTCTTTAAATATATTGGAAGTTTCAGAAGTAATGATCTGTATTGCACCGAGCTGATATCGAATGATACCACTTATTTAAATCCTGAAGCCACTGCCAGTATCCAAGCTAACAAATATAACTCTAGTTGCTCCGCAGCTACGTATACTGTTCTTCTCTCAGCACCTAAAGTTACTAACCACAAATTCACTCTGGAACTTAAACTTTCTGCATTGCCTAAAACCAAGAACACCAGTTGCATGGTTACTGATAATAATCCACTTGCATACTTGTAAGTATAAACCGGGCGGCCGTGGTGGTGCAGCAGTTGGCATTGCTGCCTCACAGCAAGAGGTTCTCTGGTTCGATCCTCATCTGGGGTGCCTTCTGTGTGGAGTCTGCATGTCCTCCCTGTGGTCATGTGGATTTCCTCCAGGTGCTCCAGTTTCCTCCCACATCCGAAAGACATGCTGTAGTTGGATTGAACACTAAATTGGCCCTAGGTGTGAGTGTGTGCATGTGTGTGCCTTCTGTGGAAGGTTGGGTGCCGGGCTGGTGACTCGACACTGTAAAACTCCACTGCCAAGCATGAGCAGACAGGTGATCCACTGTGGTGACCCCTAACTGGGAAAAAGCTGAAAGAAGATTCTTGTAAATATAAACCATTGTTTACCCCAACACCTTCTAAATCTATTCAGACAAGTCTTCTATACCATTGAGTAACTGAAAATTGGAGAACATCCATTCAATGTAAGTATGACCTCACCACAAACTTACAATCTTTACTATTATCATCTGCAATTTTATAGAACAAAACTTTAGTGAATTATTAAACAGCAACATAGGTCTCTTTCAGTATCTTGGCCACTTGAATGTGGTTTCATTGAATAGATCATGTCTTCTCAACCTACTGGGTTTCTTTGAAAGATGATGGTCAGACTGTTAATATCACATACCTTGCTCTAGACAAAACCTGTGATACCATTCCTCATGTGGATAGTATTGACTAAACCACCCAGTTAATATCAATCCTTATGTTTTCCATTGGACATTTTACTGGCCATATGATAGAACTCACACACTAAAGTTTTGCAGCAGAACTTTTACTAGGCAAAAAAAAACACTCAGTGTACAACAGGGCACTGTCCTGGACACACTTCTGTTTTTCATGTAATTCTTAGATGTGAAAGTAGAAGTCAAAGGACTTTGGTCATCTTGTTTTTGACGACTGCAGAGTGGGTGCTTATCACTTGTCTGGTCAGGATAAAACAGATTAAACATTCGTGGGTTCAATTCAAGCAGCTTTATTTTACACACACACATCAGGAATGAGGCTTTGTAACATAAACTTAAATAAACTTATAAACAGACTGACTACCACACTCATACATGTTAACACTCTGGCTGTTCTCTCAAAATGGCACTGCTGCCTGCACATGCTCACTATTTATGTGCATGTGCCTACATCTCAAAATGCTTCTTAAAGGTATATACTCACTCTCTGATCTACATTCTCCCACTTTGAGACATAGTCCATATACTAAATAACTGTATTCAATGACATGCAATTTACATAAATGATCTTTTGACATGCAATTATACAGAACTAATTATTTGACATACAAGCATACAAAATCAGATGCATATAAAACAACCATGTCCAGGTTGCTGTGTATTTTACACTAGGTCTGGAAATACGACTTGATCATGTAATATAAAAGTCAGAATTGGATCTAGCAATAAGGACTGTCTTCAAGGAATGTTCAACTTTATGGACAACTGTGACATCATCAAGAATGGGAATGGATACTGAGACATGTTCTTTGGTATGAACATTCTCAGGATTGCTCTGAGATCTAGAGTCTGTATCACAGGTACGATGCTGCGATATTATTTCTGATACAGGAACAAGATGCCTGCAGTTTCTCCTGTATTCTCTACCCTCAGATTCCACTAAGTAGGATCTCGGCTCTGCACATATACCACTCACTTGACCAATTCGATCAAAGCCCTTTGCCGTTTGCATCCTCATTGTCTCTCCTTCTTTTAATGGACAAAGAAATCTGCTCATTTTATCATAGCTGGACTTCTGAGAAGAATGCTTCTTAATAAGTTGGGCATTGATTGCTCTGTTGTTTTTAGCATTAGGCACCAATAAACTGTAACTGATAGGCAAGGTTGTTCAGTTTTGCCTAGATAAAAGTCTATGAGCAGGTGAGCCAAGTAGATTGTCACAGGGTATACTTCTGAGATTAAGTAAATTCAAGAAGATATCGGTATTGTCACACTTTGCTCTCTCTCGTAATTGCTTTGCACTCTGTACTGCATGTTCAGCAAGATCATTTGAATGTGAGCATTCAGGACTATTAGTAACATGAATAAAGTCCCACTCTTTTGCAAATCTCTGTAACAATTGACTGGTAAACTGAGAACTGTTGTCAGAAATAACTTTGTGTAGAATACCATGGACTGAGAAATGACGTTTCACCTTAGTAATAACAGCACTGAATGTTATGTTAGGTAGCAAATCCATTTCAAACCAGTTTGAATAAGAGTCTACCAATACTAAGTCATGCTGATTGTTCCACTCAAATATGTCAGTTGTTACTGTTGACCAAGGTAGTTCAGAAGTTTGGCTTAGCAAGTGGCTATTTTTTGTAAATGTGGCTTAGTACTGTTGCACACTGAACAAGAAGAAAGCACTTTATCAATATTTTTTGATAGAGAAGGCCAAAATATTAGTCCTCTCACCCCAATTTTGGTAGAATCAGAACCTGGGTGGCCATGATGTAAAATCTGAAGATATTCACATTGTAAGGAAGTAGGAACAATAACCTTTGGACCTTTGAAAATGATACCATCTTCCATCAGCATCTCATCTCTGGAAAGTAAGGTTGTACTTCTGGAAGTACACAGGATTGCTTTGATGGCAATCCTACATTCATGAAGTGGTTGAGCTTTTGCAAATTGGATCAGTTTTTGTATGATCTCATAGCTCATCAAGTCTTGTGGTAGAAAAATTATGCACTTCCATGAAATCAAAGACAAAATTCTCTGCATCAAGCTGTTCCATGGTATTACTGGGCAATCTGTATCAGCCAGATAAAGAAGTTTACCTTTTGCATAGACCATTTTGGAATTATACTTTTGCAATTTGAGCATCATTCTTTGTAGTCTTGCTGGAGCTGAATGCATAGGCTTCTTTAAAATCGTGACTAGAGGTTGATGGTCAGTTTCTATCTGGATAGCTTGGCCATAAATATAATTATGGAACTTCAAACATGTGAACACAATTGCCAAAGTTCCTTCTCAATTTGAGCATACTGCTTCTCAGTCTAGGTAAGAGTTCTAGATGCGTAGGCAACTGGTCTGCCCTCTTGAGGAATAAGTGCACCAAGACCAAACACTGAAACATCACAAGAAAGAACTCCTGGTTTGTGGACATCATAGTATCTTAATGTAGGTGGGTTAGCAATTTGCTGTTTAAGGTTATAAAATGCTCTCTGGTATTGTTATAACCATGACCAGGCAACATTTGTCTTTGTCAGCTCTCTTAAAGGTGCTGATAACTCACTGAAGTCAGGGATAAATTTGACCAAATAGTTAACCATACCCAGAAAAGCTGTAAGGCTTGGACATTGTCTGGAGCTGGCATCTCAAGAATGGCTGCTTGCTTAGAAGCATCTGTTTATAAGCCTATACTGGTAAATAAATAACCTACATAAGTAACTTCTGGTAGTCTGAATTTACATTTCAGAGGATTGAGCTTTAAATTCACTTTACGAGCTCTGTCCAGAACTTTCCTGAAGTTTCTGTCATGCTCTGCTTCACCATTTCCTCCAAACAGTAAATTATCAACTGTTATTGCACACAGGTAGCCTGAAAAAATTAGCTTTATTCCAAAAGGTATCCTGAGAAATCTGTAACACTTACCAAAATGAACTCTTTGCATTTAAGACAGAAAAAACTAGGGCATTTGGCATGAGGGTAGCAATTTCCTCGACCGTACTCATAGGATGATGAGGTGTTTTTAATGCCTTGTTCAATTCTGTTTGGTCAATGCACATTCTGATTTCATCTGAATTTTTCTTATGAGCAGCTACCATGGAAGACACCCACTCAGTTGGTTCAGTGACTGGACAAATCACACCTTGCTGAACCATTTTGTCTAACATGACCTTGAGTTGGTCCTGCATAACTATTGGAACTCTTCTTGCTGGTCTGACCACAGGACTGACCACTGGGTCTACTTGCATGGAGTACACAACTTCAAGTTAGCCAATCTTGCTGTCGAACACATCAGGATACTCTGAGAAAATAGTATCAGTAAAGCTGGAACTGGGACACGTGCTTACATGATGGAATTCTTTGTTAAAAGAAAGCAGTTTCATTCTTGAACTGGCTCTGAGACCTAATAATGACTGCACAGGTCTTCTGACTACATAAAATTGCAGGTTGTAACTGTTCCCATTCGAATAGAATGAAAGCACTACTGAGCCTTCGGTTTGAATCTCTTCACCTCCATAAGCAACAAGCTTCGCACAATTGGCCAAAATACATTGCTGACCAGCACTCACTTTAGCAAATGTTTCTGCTGACATTGCATTATACTTTGAACTAGTGTCTACTTTGAGCTCTGAGGGCTTGCCATTGATCAGGACAGTACAAAATATTTAATTCTTTGCAAACAAATCTACTGCATTAACCTTTTCACCGATCACTGATAAACCATCTACATAGAAAGTAGGGTTGCAGCTTTCTTTATGATCAACTTGCTTTTTTGAGTGACCTTTCTTAATAACTGAATGAGACTTGCTTGATTTACAAAACATTTGAAAATTATTCCATTTTTTACACTTGTGGCATGCTAACCAAATGCTAAGCACTTTTCTCTTTTAGACTCATGACTGTCTCCACAATTATGACAGTTAACAATAAGACTTGACTTTGGTTTTGCTGACTCACTCTTATGCTGCACTGAGAATGTCCAGTTTGCTGAGCTCGTCTTGGAACTTGCTGGAAAGTTATGGTTTCCCCACAGGACCTCTGTAGGGGTTGCAGCTGCCATGTGCTTAGGCCTGTTTCTGCTTGCCATGTGTTTCATGCTGTCTATGTTTGCTCTACAGGTTGCTAAAACCATGCTCTTATCACTTGCAAGCCTTTCTGTGAGCTCATGGATTTGACAAATCTCTATGGCTCTGCTTAAAGTTAAATCACTGACATAAAGCAAAATCTTTCTCACTGCAGTATTATTAACACCACACACAAGTATGTCCTTCATTAACTCATCCTTCAAGACACCAAATCTGGACGTTTTAACTTTATTTCTCAAGTCGGTGAAGTAAGCTGCAAAAGTTTCACCTGGCTTTTGGTCTCTTATATAAAAGAAGTGCCTCTCTAATGTAACATTTGTCTGGGGGATTGCACATTTCTCTAAATTTTCATTTTAAGCACTCAGGGTCAATGGTACCATAATAGGGTGGTTTTGCCCCTCTCCTGCATATACTATTGGTGCGTACACAAATGAACACTCTCTTTCAATAGCCTCTGACCCAACTATGTTAAGCAAAATTACTGCCCTTGTATGTTCATCTTTGTCAGAAAAAGCTGCTTGTATGAAAATATCTTATTCCTGTTCAAATACTCTCCAATTCTCTGCTATATTATAATCAAACACAAGTGGACTTGGTCTGCAAAATCCCTCTGCTATATCAACACACAGTAGTGAAGTTATGTACGAACATACGCACACAAATATATATGCCAGACCTTTATGCTAGTACGTGTAATTATGCTCAATAGCACAACAAACTCCTTAAAATAATTAATGGCACTTTGCCAAATAAGTCTCCATAGCACAAGAACACTGACATTACTGTACTTTATGAAACCACTTCTTGTCAGTGTAAGAAATATTTCAAAATGACTGCACTTTGTGAATAAACTGTACACAGCAGAAGAAAGCTCAGAGTAAGAAACACTTTGACATGAATGTACTTTCCAAATAAACTGTACACAGCACAAAAACTGTTCAAAATAGCGGTAATTTGTGAAATAACTCTGTACAGTATAATAAACACTATGAAATAGCAGTACTCTGCGAATAAATGTACAAAGCACAAGAAGCTTTTTGAAATGGCTGTTCTTTGACTGCACTTTGCAATATGACTGTACTTTGCATACAGCAAACTCTTTGAAATAATTGCACCATAACAAAGCACACACTCTGCAAACTTTGCACAACTCTAGTTATGCTTTGAATGGCTTCGGTCAATGCGAAATAGTAGTAAAACAACCTGGAGTAATTCCGCCAAAAGGAACTAGTAACCAGATATCAAGGCGAAAAAAGTAGAGATCGCACCCAGCAAAATTAGTGCACAAAACTCTTTATTAAACGCTGCAGATGCCACACATAATCGTCCATAGAACCATAGACTTCATCAGAAGTACTTTAATTAAAACCATTCGTCTTATATATCTTTCCATACTGTTTTCCTTTTACTTTGAAAACCAAATTGAAAAACCTCTAGCTGGCTCTGAATGCAAAATAGTAGTTTATGCCCAAACACTATCTTTTACTAAAAACATGCAGTTGCCTTGCTTTTTAAACTTAATTTGTCCTGTTTATTGTACTCGCTATGCCCTTTTAATCTCTTACCATGCTCATTAAACTTTTCTTTTGCCTGTTTTCCTTTGAACATGCTCATTATGCAAGCCAAAGATAATTCTGAGTCCCATATGAATATTTCTGTTTTATCAAATATCGTAGTTTAAAACATTTCATTTAATTACTAATGTGTTTTGTGCCTTTTGTTTGATTAATAATACATTTTGTGCTACTCATTTGATTAATAGTGCATTATTTGTCTTAGAAATGCTTTGTTTCATTTTCTTTGCCAAATAAATCATTTGTGCAGACTTTTGTTACCTTACGTTTGTTTCTGGCCCTTTTTTGTTTGTCTGAGCACCATTTCACTAAACCAGCTTAATCTGCCTTCACCTTCAACTCTGCATCGCATGGCTTGAAGAAGTTGCTCTCTAATCCTGGTTGTGACAACATGTCGCTCGTCTGGTCAGTATAAAACAGATGAACTTTCATGGTTTCAATTCAAGAAGCATTATTACACACAAACCCATCAGGAATGAGGCTTTGTAACTTAAACTTAAATAAACTTATAAACAGACTGACTACTCCACTGATACATGTTAACACTCTGGCTGTTCTCTCAAAATGGCACTGCTGCCTGCATGTGCACACTATTTATATGCACGTGCCTAAATCTGGAAATGTTTTGTAAAGGTACATACACATGCTCTGATATACAGTGCTCATGTTCATTTTGCTTATGATAGCCAACTTCATCAGCTGGGGCTTATTCAGATTAACATCTTCTGTTGCTGCCATAGACTAAACGTCAGTACTCTTGAATGCAGAACAGTAACTTTTGGAAAAGTGAACTCCCCTGTTTTTTACCATATAAAGACTATTCCAATGAAATCATCACAGTCATTACAAATCTCATCACATTTGTTGACAATAAGGTTTGTTTCACAAGTAGATGTTGACTGTGGTTAGAAGTTCATTCTACCTAGTACACATAATTCCTACAGCCATCTCCAGGTCCAAGTAAGTCATATCTGCATTATAAAAACTCCATATCACACATAGCAGACCTAGCAGTGAGAGCTAAGACATTTAGATAACTTAGTCTGAAGATGGCTGCAGTCTGGGTGTTGCAGTCCTGACTCCCTCTGACACCTCTACCTTTCAGAAATAATGTGCCTAAGTAATACCTGGTGAATTGAAAATGGGCTCAAATTTAATGCATAAAAGTGTAAACAACTCCAGTCATCAACATATATCATAGACAATGCTCCACTACTAAACAAAAATGGAATCAGGGATATGGCCTCCAAGGTTGACAGTTTCTTCTCCTTCAATTATCATCTGCTAACTTTAGTCTGAAAATCCTTCATCTAAGCACAACTAATTACCAAGGGAATATCATCTAGATGTAAAGATTTTATTGTTGCCTTATATTTAGCAATGAGTAGATTACTATAGAGTACAGTTTCTCATTCAGGATGTAACTTACTTGACATATCAAACAAATAGAAAAGCCCCAGTGGTTCTTAACTAAGAATATTTAATGTCTTATAAGTTCTGCCCCATTATTAAGTATCTTATAGATTTTTAAGGAGTATTCTATACCGTACCTTTCAACCGGGAAACATCAAAAATCTGGACAAGGCCCATGAAAAATAGGTACAAATCTGTACACGGATTAACATCAAGTTTACATACATAGCCAAGTAATCCCACCCACTCCAATGGAATTGTGGAATACCAACTTTCAAACGCAAACTGAAGAACAGACAACCAAAATATGGCACCAGAGTCCCCCTGCAGCCATTCCAATGTCCCATTACCTATCTATTTTGCCCCATTTATCATAGACACTATTGTGTGTATACTGCTTTACTTCTACAATGATTATTTGGATTTTATTTTTACATTTTATAGCACAATGCACAAACACTAATAGACATCTGCTAAACAAAACTGCTAAACAAAGCAATACTGTCTCACAATGAGAATAGACTTGGCATTAAAACTTCTCTACTTCCACACCCACACTATATATATATATATATATATATATATATATATATATATATATATATATATATATATCTTTGCACAGCTTCTTGCACTTATTTTCAATTTCAGATTTTTTTGGGGGGAGGGGGGGACAAACATTTTGGAAAGTTGTTAGAATAAAATGTTGTGTTATGTGTATGAATGAGTGTGTTTGTATGGGTGTCCACACACACACACACACACACACACACACACACACACACACACACACACACACACACACACACACACTCACCAGGTACCTATTGTCAGGAATGAACTGGCAACATTGTTCTGACATACTGGTCTAACGAGAATAATGACCGTATGCAAAGAGATGTTACTGAATATTGTAAGAAGCAAAATATGTATTTTTTTGTTTGCTTGTGTTTATTAACTCAGTAGACATGCTGATCTGAGGACCCTTTCTGGCTAGCTATGATTTGGCACAGAAGCGAAGCAGGTACATATAGGAAATATGTATTACAGACAGTGTAACATAAATGTATGTGTCTTAACATTTTGTAGAGTATAACTGTTGCAACACATCAGTCGTCCTTGAATATAGCTGTTCAGAGAGCAGTGGTGACTGCAATTTCCCCAACAGTAATTCAGCAGTGTATATTTTATTTCATTGCTAATAATTATTTACTACCCTTTAACTCTATTCAGTAGCAGTGCTAGTTAACCTAATGTTATTTATCATAACAGCGTAAGCTGACACTACAGTCATATAGAGGATTTACAGTGGATAGTATATATTTACAAGATTTTGTGCATTACAAACATATTTGCTATGACCTATGGGCATATTTAAGCTATGGTTAAGGATGAGAAATAGTTGGGTGTTTGTTTAGTGAAGGGGATGGAGTGAAACCTTTTTCCATTGTTAATAAAGCATCTGTCAAAGTGTGAGGTATTCCAGATGTTTTTTCTTTCTGAAATTGTAATTTGTTTCTCTTCTAAGCTCAGTTGGCAGGCCATTCCAATTTCCTGGTGTGATTTTGCTGGAGCTCTTTTTCTCCCATAGCTAGACAAAATGGAGATCTATGGAGGTTGAATGTGCCATTGTATAAAAACAGGGGTTGGGAGGATGGCCTAATGGTTAAGGTGCTTGCCTTACAAACACAGGGTACAAGGTTTGAATCTCACAGGGAGATAATTGGCTAGGCTTAAAATGGCTCGCAAGGGCAGTTAGCCTACTACTAATCTATGAACCTAAAATTGTGCTGGGATCTAAGAAAGTAAACAGATGTTTTTGTACTTGCTTTACTACTCAGTGAAAGGCAATTCACATCACACACCTCTCATTCTTAAGCAGAATGAAAAGTATTTCCTAGGTCAATGACAATTTAGAATCAGTTGCCCAATTTACTTACTTCCTCTTTTTTGTTGTTTTATATTGATTTGTATGAGATGAGGCTTCCTGCTTACAAATTTTTGGATTAACAGTGTGCCATCTTAAACCAAGTGACACAACCGACACGAACAACAAAAACAGCATACATGCAGAGCACATATAACTGCTTTGTGCTTATAATCAGGTAAAAACATGAACAGTTTGAAGTAAAGTCAAAAACCAAAATCCGTGGCTTTATAGATCAGAAAAAAAACAAGGCAAGAACTCAGACATGTAAATCAGAAGCATTTTATACAATGCACCTGCTGCACAGACTTTTATCAGAATTGCTGTGCTTTTTCTGTGGATGCAAATTCTGTGCTAAAAGATAACATAATTTCTGTTTCTAACATTATTTATTTTTTACCATTCTGCTACATAAGCATAATTTATTAGGCATAAACACAAAAATATTGTGCTAAAAGTAGGGTTATCAATAACGCTCAGCCTCTCAGCTCCAAAATCAAGAAGAAAGAAATGGTTCATGAAAAAAGAACACATATCCGGGAAACCTTTTAAATACTGGTACCATTGATTTAAAAAGCAAATTACAAATTAAGAGTGCATTAAGCAAAATTAATATAATTAGTTCTTGATTGTAATCCACCACCTTTCACACAAAACATCATTGATTTTAGAAGGTCAGGGCAAAATTATGAGCCAAAAAATCTAGGAAGTTCTTGAGAAATTTGATCAATTGAAAAGTATGGAGGTCATGTTTGAACATCAGAGACAGTTTAGAGATATGACTGCAGTACTCACAAAGTGCCAATCAACTCTATTTTTAAGTAAAAGTGGTTCTAGCCAATAAATGGTAAAATATTAGACTAGGGTTTCCAGGTAAATTATGAACACTCACAAAAGAACCTAAAGAAAATACACCACCAAAAGATGTATTTTCTCCTATAATAGTAAAAATATAAAGACTGAAGTGTGGTGACATCACACTGCTGTCACAAATGTCAAAGCCACTGCTTGGATGTCATACATAACATGCTGGGAGGGTTGATGCATGACAGAAAGACAAGCAGGAGGAATTAGTGCAAAATTAAAACAAAACAGCAACACTAACCACAGATTAAAAAGAAGAAAAATTTATTTCTACTGGACATACACACGGTGTAGTTAAGATACATCCCAAACTCTCCTGTGCTCTGGAAAAAGCATACTTTAAAAACACACTGTAAATAAACTGATTTTAAATGACACTAGGAGAACTAATTATTTGATTTTGTACAAAATGCTGGTCCACCAGGACGATACCTACCAAAAACCTACTGCTCCAGAAATTTAAACAAAGGAAATTTAGTATTTTATTCACAATTCTGTCTTGAGAAATGAGGAAACGACTGAAAAAAGCAGCTCTGACAGACCAAACACTACAACTGTTTAAAGAAGGCATGGCCAGAGTCATTGTTTTGGATTGGGCACAAGTCAGGGTGGGGATGGACATCACAGCATGGGGGTGGTGACTTGAAGGGGGCACCAGGGGAGCAGCAACTGCATAAAGTGCTCCAAAATACCAAAGTCTAGCACGTACTGCTGATCGCTAAATAGGAACAATACAACCTTTCTTTACAGTTATTAGGCACCATAAGTGCTCACTTGTTTGTGTGTGCATGTGGGGGAGGAGAGGGGTACTACTTGTTTACTTGGCATTAAGAATACATTATTATCTGACCCATTTTCTGTTGGGCTAGTCTGCAGCTCCCATCCATGTTTGACTTGCAGGCCTGACTTGTAGAAGGCATCTCTGGCTCTGGAGCTGTTTTCTACTTTTTTTTGCATAGCATGGCTTGGATTGATCCCTGTCCCGAACTCCTGGTTCTTTTGTCTGTTCAACTCTAACCTACTTCTGTTCTGGCTCACTCTGCAGTTATAAAACCAATCCATAACAACCCAAAGTACAACTCTTTGAAACAGTAGTCCCACTATTCAAACAGATGTGCTCCCAGGCATGTCCATTGAGCTTAATTCCGATAGGCTGACGGAGCTGATGTCATCGTGCATGTGATGACGTCAGCTCCAAAAGTGTGAAAATTAAAAAGTCTAAAAAATAGATGAAAACAAATCGGAAATGAAGGGGTGCCACTTGGAAATCATGGCACCTCATTATTGGGACCCCAAAACTCCGTAAAAACAGAGTAATCCAGGATGGTTGGGAGGTCTGTTCTGTACCTCAATTACTGCACCATTAGTGTCTGAGTTATCATTGATCTCCTAAGTCTCTGAAAGACTACCATCTCAGCAGACACCAGCACTGTGAACATAAATCTTCAACTGCAGAGAAATAGAATAAGATGAAGCAATATAGTCATTGCTCACTGCATCCCCCATGTATGGACTAAGCTGTTCTTGCAGGTTAAGCAGTGTTAGACAGCATCATCAGAGGTAGCTGCTAGGCATGCAGTTCAAGTGTCCATTAAGGAGCCAAGTCTAACTGCCCAATTGTCCCAAAACACTGTCTGGCTAACTTCCTCAGGGTCGCGCAGTAAGGTAACATAAAGGGGAAATATTCAAACCCAATATCACTGGCACAACTTTAGTCCTCAGTGCTAACTGCCAGATTTTAAACAGAACTTGGATGATTGTATGGGTATCTTCAAATTTATCTTAGAAATAGAAAGTTTAATACTTCTTGAAAAAGGGATATAACCTGAGGATGGGAAATTGCAAGATATTGAAGATTGCAAGACAAAAGTGCTTTGAAACTTATATGAGTCCTATGACTCGTATTAATATGATTACTCCTTCACCATGTGCCTCCCTAAACATCTTTCTCTGTTTGTAAGACTGCATATACTTCTCATGAAGGGTCTATATTACTTCAGTGAAAATACAGCCCAGCGAATGGCATTTTCAGTTCACTTACATCGTCAAACTGTTCATACTGAAACTGTGGTACAGTGAAGATCGGGAAATTTGTCATTTTCCCACTGTAGTGCGATCTCAGAGCTGGTATATATAATTAGCATGGGGTAGGGGGGCACAACCCCCACAAGAGTGGATTTTGATGAAAGGCATTTCTGAGGAAATGCCATTTGCTGAACTGTCACTTTGCTGAAGCAATATAGACTCCTCATGAAAAGATCATAGGGTCACAAAGCCTAAACTACTCTAAACTACATAAAGCCCTCTCTATGTACTGTGCTGCATAGAAACATTTGCATGGTGATATCTTCCTTGCTTCCTATAAGATGAAAGACTCCATATGTTTTGAATTCCTGCCCTCCAGAGAATCAGTGGCCCAACTAGTACTCCTATAAAAGGCCTAACTCTCAATAAGTAAATTATAAACATGAGAAACTTAGCTGTTTCTAGAGAAGTCTCCCCATATCTATCACATACAGTAATTTGCTAGATGCATTTAAGTCTGTCCTCAGCAAGTAGATGGATATTTGCAAATTCACTTGTGGGTTATTTGGAAATAGACTGTTAATCTGGAGCAAATAACTATTTGGGTAACTTGGCTTATCTTCTTGACTGACATTATGGCTATAATTTTTATAATCATCTAGAAATCTATGAACTTAATGTCAGCAGCAGACTACAGATAAAAGCATTTATTTACCCTATGTAAATATTTTTTGTCTGCACTCCTACTGTGTCATCACTCTGTATTTACACATTTATCTTGTCATCAGGAGTTTATGGTCCCCTTTGGTGCATCATCAGATCTACAAAATGGTTTCTAATCTACCATATTTGCACTACTTGCAAAAAATAAGGTAATTGTTCTCATACTGCATGCACAGAAAAACATTAATACCCCCGAAACATTGCTCACCTATAGCAACCTCATTACACCCAAATTCACCATTAGTTTAGTTAAAATAATGCAAAATAAAATAAAAATTGGACTGCATTTTCAGTACAGAACTATGTAAAAATGCAATTTCACAGGCAACATGCAAAAAAAAAAAAGTGACGTTGATGCAATAAAATTATCCTAGCCAACCAAAATATAATTTCATATATGTATACTTACTTTCATTATAAATGCTAAATAAAATAAAAATAGAATCACTGGCAACATTTAATATTTGCTACAGAGTAATAAAACAACTTTGCACAATATATGCACTAAATCCATCTGCAACTCCACGAAAGAAAGTGTCCACTTAAATCTACCTCCATCAGATCAGGTTAAAAAATAAACTGAATTGAACTTTGATGCTAGCCAGTCAAAAAATGGCAATACAGGGACATAGTAATAATAATAATAATAATAATAATAATAATAATAATAATAATAATAATAATAATAATAATAGTAATAATAATACTACTACTACTACTACTACTAATAATAATAATAATTATGATGATGATGATGATAATTAAAACAGGATTGCTTGTAGTTATCTTTAGTAACAAAAAATAAATTGTAAATTTAACAATCTTACCTTGTATGTCACTAAACTGCTAAAATACATCAAAATTAATAAAATTCCACTTCAAAATGAATACAGAAAATATGAGTTGTGCGCACAGGCGCAGCAGCCATTCTTTGTGTAAGTTCTTTCCCTCTTTAATTCTTAATGTTTATAAAACTATTTTTAGTGGTGCAAAAAGCACCAACATTTCACCCATATGGAGCGGCAGAAGGTAAAATAGCTTTAAAAGCTGTTAGATACTTTGGCCTGATATATTTACATCCTGTTTTATGTTCATTTGCCAGCTAACTGAAGCTTATGTTGCAACATCTCACACAGGGTATAAGTGTTTTCTGACATTTGGAGCGCAGTAGTGCTATAATAATTCATTTCTGGGATATATTTCTCTGGGTTGATGGTGCCTTGACTATCTAATATTTTTTCTTATTCATGTTGTCATTGGTACTGATTCTTTATTGAACTGTTGAACTATTTTTCTCTTTCTTTAATACCTTAGCCTGCCATTACTATTCAGATTGCCAGTTAAATTCCTTAAATATATGCGGCTATGTTATCCATACATCCTTACACATGCACAAATCACCTGTACTACCAATAGCGACTACAAAAAGTGCTCTTTCACAATCACACTGGCATTTTGGTGCATGTTTAGAAATGTGTTCCTCTACTAAAGAAGCTCTTTCTACCTCATTTTAAATTGTATAATCACTCACCACATTTGTTGTTTTTCTTTTTCTAAAACTTTTACATTTACATAAAAATTCTAGTGTTGTTTTTATTATATTGCATATAGTCATATGTCTTTCACACCATGTAAACTTCTAATCAATGTAAGGTGCTATATAACCACTGAACTATATTAAATGCTAAATTAATTTAGGGATTTTAGCTAATTTCATAAGGCACATACTATTACCACTTTGGAATACAATATTCATCCCCATGTTTACCTTTTACACTCCATGAAATAAAAATATTAACATGGAATAGTAAATTGCTGATTTACCCAGAGAATTCCAATGCCTTTATTTCACTTATTCAAAAGACTGTAGCCAAAGCATTTTTTACCAGAGACTAAGTTAAAATGTTCTCTCTTAACAGATTTGTGAAGTACTACAAAGGCTGAGGAGCTACAGTGTTTTGTAAAACAGCAGAAAGGCAAACAAAAGTTCTTTTAATTCATTGCCTCATCAGGGTATCCCAGGATCACATGCTTGGCCAGTGGGGATGGTTGGCATCTTATTCTATTAATGTGCTCTGTCACTCAGTATGCACTGTTAGTTAAATAATTTATTTATTTAATTAACATATGTTAAAGTGGTAACTAAGATAGACTAGGGAATCTTTCACCCACATTCTAGGCCAAGTCGCATAAAGACAAACATGAAAATAACTAAGATATGATTAGAGTGCTTCCAATTTATGTTTTAGCTTTCTAAACTAATATACATTTATAAGTTGATTTCAATTTAGTGAAGTATGTTAGGCTGGGATTCATAAAATGTATTACCACCAGCACTATCTTGGCAATGTTTCATAGTCCAATAGTGCAATGGTGACAGGATTAGATTTAGAGGCATGATAAAGCCACATGGAGCAACATCTCATTAGCTGCACTTTGTATTGTCTCTGAATTGAACAGTCCTCAATTACAGGTAACAATGCTAGTGTTCCCCTAACAACTCATGCATCATAGTCACAGAGATACCTAAACACATGCACACACATGCGGGCGCATGTTCGCTGTCTGTCATGCATAGTCATATACGTGCCTAGACAGTCATACATACAGACAGATATCAGAGACAGACAGCTGCAATAATGCCTCTGCAAACACACACACACACACACACACACACACACACACACACACACACACACACACACACACACACACACACACACACACACACACACACACACACACACACACACACACACTTGTCTATCTGCGTATCATGAATATCAATTACATTGTAGTACAATAATATATTACAAATATAGAAAATGTACAATATTCAGCTGGTATAGACAAATCTATACATAAACAACCAAGTAATTATGCTCTTCCAAGTAACTAACAACCTCACACCTTTCCATGAAAGCAAACAAATGATTCCAATTCAAAGAAGCACTGCCCACTACTTCATCACTGCCAAGCCTATCTGCGTCACTTTATGTTGCGATATGGATCTTATCAGTAAGATGGATCAGATCTCCATAGATTTACTCTAAGATAAATTGACAATTTATCTTATTTTTATGTCACTAAACCATGGTTTGACAAATAGCATGTTTAGTATAAATCTTGGAAGTATTATTCATCAAATTGTGAGGAAGAAGACAGGAATCTATTCTGCTACCTACCTTAACTCATGGAAGCAAAAATGTAAAATCTTTTGTAAATGGATATGGTTGTACACAGAGACAGAGAGAGAGGGAGAGATGGACTGTGTGTGTGTGTGTGTGTGTGTGTGTGTGTGTGTGTGTGTGTGTGTGTGTGTGTGTGTGTGTGTGTGTGTATTCTAGATATACTGATGTTTTGTTACACTGCAGAGGTATTAACCCAATGCAGAGGTAGTATAAGGTATGCTGCTTTCCTGTGGTCTGAACTAATGATCTGTGTGTCTGTGTTAAATGAGTTACATCTCACTACATATCCTTTCCAGAAAATAGATGTAATATACACACTGGAATGGTAGAATACATTTATTTGTAATAGGCATACAAAATGTTCATCTTAGTTAATTTTATGGTCCAAATTCCAGTTTAGTAGAATGTTTAAATATTAACTGGAATTTAATCTGAACTTAGTTGCTTCACACCTATCCAATAATAATAGGAAGAGACTTTAATGTGACTCTTGATTGTGACCTACACAGTATCACAGCTATAATGCTAAAGTATCTTATGCCAGGAAAACATTAAGAATGGGGATGGTATTGTTTCATTGGAATTATATCTGGAAGACTTTTAATCCATCTTCAAAAGGTTGTATATTTTTGCCAATGATACTTAAGCTCCCAAAATTATACTAACATTCAGATATGCTAAGAAATCCACTGTAAAGCAAATATAACACTCAACATATCACACTTAAAGTGCACCTTA
Organism: Protopterus annectens; assembly: GCF_019279795.1. Taxonomy (NCBI): domain Eukaryota; kingdom Metazoa; phylum Chordata; order Ceratodontiformes; family Protopteridae; genus Protopterus; species Protopterus annectens. The sequence goes on from NC_056731.1 coordinate 136,859,863, forward strand.
AAAAATGGAGACTGGGCATTATATGGTAGGAGGTTCTGCCTGCCACCACTACACTTTTATTGATGAAACTGCCTTTAAGCAGCTGGGGTCTGCTGTCAGGTATTGGATGCTGAATAGAAATATAGGAAGAGAGAGAGAGAAAGAGAGTAAGTTAAATCTATCTAGCTGGCAATTCTCTCTTTCTTTCTTTCTTTCTTTCTTCAAATTGTAGGCACTCTTTGCAGAGAGATTTGTAAGTCTACAGTTCTGTTAAAATTGATTTGTAGCATACCTCTCAGCCTGAAATCCTCAAAAAACTGGACAAGGCCTATGAAAAATAGGTACAAATCGGTACGCTGATTAACATAAAATTTGCATACATAATTATGTAACCTCGCCCACTCCAATGGGATTATTGGATGCCAACTTTCAAATGCAAACTGAAGAACAGACAACCAAAATATGGCACCAGAGTGCCCCTGCAGCCATTCCAATGTCCCATTACCTGGCTATTTTGTCCATTTACCATAAACACTAATGTGTGTTACTAATGCAATGATTATTTGAATTTTATTTTTACATTTTACAGCCCAATGCACAAACACCAATAGACATCTGCTAAACAAAACGACACCATTTCACAATGAAAATAGACTTGGCATTAAAACATCTCTTCCCTTACAACTCACATTCATTGAAACAACATTGAAACCCACACCACATTCAAAGAAAAGGCATTTGGCCAATGGTGGATAAAGATTACCTTTGGACTGTTTTCAAATCATTGGCCCCTTGCACACAAAACAAGAAACATACATGTTTTCTTTGATGCACCTTCCTGACTTTATTAAATTATATTCCTTGTATAATACAGCACACTTGTTAGACAGGGCGCATTTTACATTTATTGTTTGAACATTTTTCCAGTAGGCTGTAGGCAATGAAACAAAATGCATGAACCAATAATGACAAAACTGCCCAATTCAGAACATTTCCATCATAAAACTCTACTTCCAGTGTGTCCACACCCACACTATAAATAGAATGACAGTAGTGTAAGCCAAAGGCATCTTGCACAACTTCTCACACTTATTATCAATTTCAGTTTTTTTTTCAGGGGGGTACAAAAGGCCAAAAACCAGGGACACATTTTAAACACTGCTTGTATAATTTTGGAAAGTTGCTAGAATAAAATGTGTTACCACCATGCATTTCACTGGCAAGTCTCGAACCCAGGACCCTGTACACTACAGTCAGAGCAACATACCACTATGCCAAATCAGAAGCGTCATGAACAATAGGAAGACTGAAACTTAAAAAGTTATCATTTAGTGAATTCAGTTCTCACTTCTCACCATAGCTATCAACCTCTTTGTACAAAAAACCTGGATAAGGCTAATAATGGGGGAATACAGCCCCAGAATAGGGAAAATTGCTAGAATAAAAGGTTTTGTGTTACCATTTATTTTCTGAAGAATATGAAGTCTGAAATTTAAATGTCTGTCATTATTTAAATTAATTCAATCTTGAAAACCACAGATTTTATGTGAAACCATCTGAGATGAAAAATATGAGGGATAACTTTAGAAGTGGTGGTGTCTGGGGACTTTAGGCTCTTTTTACCCTGTACCCAAGGTACAGGGTTTCAGCCTGAGTACCTCTAGCGAACAGGTGTATTGCAATGGGGGTAAAACTATTTTTACAGGAGACAAGTCCCCTGTCCCAGTATCTGTCTGTCTGACAGTCTCTCTCTCTCTCTCTCTCTCTCTAGGTACGGAGAAACCATTTTCACCTTATACTTCTTAATCTGTGCACTTAAGAGTATGAATACATTTGTGAAGTTGGTAGCTGATGAATTTTCATTAATGAATTTTGGAGCTGATGACAAATGTATTAATGTACAGCTGTGCCCCCCCCCCCCATACTGCCTGATAGGGGACCAAACTGATGCTGGAATGTCTGACTGCTTACAGGTGTTGTCAAGTTGAATGCTATAATGTGTGCAGAGCACTTAATACTCTCATTTACAAAAAAAGAGTAAGTATGTGCCATTTTTTCTGCACTGGCCACTGCCTGCCTATAGGGCTTTTAGTCTTCTTCAACTACAGGCTCCTACCACATCCCCACTAGTGTTGAAATCATCCTAAGGCTGAGAATTAAGTGCATTTTTATTATAGTATTGATAACCTGTGGAATCAAACCCATTCATATTACACTTGCTTGGGGCTTGAAGTCTAACTCAAGACTACATAGTGCTAACTAAAGTGATTTTAACCTCAAATCTAAATTAAAAGCATCCACTAATGGTTGGTAGAGCCCCCTTTACCCAAGATGCATGTTTTGGTTAAGAATAATATGCCATTAAAACTGATGCTAGTATAAAAGACCTATTCCATTAGAAGTGAAAGAACTATCAAGCAGCTAAAAAGCATTGCGGCCATTTTACATCTCACCAAAGATAAATATGTCTGTTTGAATGCAAATGGCTCCTTCACTTAACTATTTCAGGTAACATACTAAAGAACAACCATGCATGTAATCCACTGAAAATTGAAAGCAGAATCCTGAAGCTGTGCAGGCAATGCAACTGACACCTGTACTGCAGGGGGGGCATCCAATGCCTCAGTTGCGCACAGGTGGAATTAGACTTAATAAAGATCCCTATAGGATGTTTTTGGAGAAGCCTACTAACATAATTTCTGTGCTGAAGCTTTCCACAGTAAGGAGGCTGAAGGCTCTACTGGTAGTGAGTAGGCAACAGCTGTTACTGCTTTCTGGCATCCAATCTGATGTTGGTTATCCCTGTTTCTCCTGCAGAACAAACAGGCCGATGCCTGCTACAAACTGGTGTGCAAAAGAAATGCAGTACTTTCCACACATGTCGACTACCCCTCACTGCCATCCTTACCTTCCACTATTACAGCAGACACACACACACTCACACACACACACACACACACACACACACACACACACACACACACACACACACACACACACACACACACACTTGTTTCCTAAACATACTAACATTTCAGCTTGGGCAAATCCATTCGAGTCTTCAATAAAGTCCATTCGAGCCTTCTAACAGCTGAGCCCTTCTAAATGAATCCTTGCTGAGCATACCTTCTCAACAGACTTTAGTCTGTTCAAGCAACAGCCAAGCCCTTCTAAATAAAATAAAATCCTTGCTGAGTGAACCTTCCTTTCCGGCTGGTTCTTTCCTGCTTGCAAAGCATTTGAACCTGCCGGAAACTTGGAAATATGTGCGCTGCAAGCTCATTTCCAACAGGCTGGTAGCCCCGACAAGCTGACATCATCGCTCACGTGATTACATCAGCTAAAGCGCAAAAAAATAAAAAACAAAGTGAAAAAATGAAAAAATAAAAAAAAAATTGGAAATGAATGTGTGCCACTCGGGAATCGTGGCACCCCAGTATTTGAACCCCAAAACTCGGTAAAAAATGAGTAATCTGGAACATTTGAGAGGTATGATTTGTAACCAAAATACAAAAGGACAAGTGGTGCTCACGTAAAACTGGTAAACTGTAAAAAACACCACAACCAAGTAAAAGCACGAACAGTTTGTTAAATCCACACTAACGCTTATTATAATACAAAACATTTTTGTCTTCAACTTCATCAGTTAATGAAAAATAACCACCACGTTGTCATATATATACGCACCCCTGTTTGGAACCAATTAAAAAATAGCAATTACATAAGAGAACCAACAAATTAATTCATTGAAGTGCTCAATACGCATAAAATAAATCATATTATCATAAATATTTATAAACCTTTGTCAATAAGAATTATAAATATATAAATATTGTAAAACCTTCTCAAATTTAAAGTTTAAAAATCTTGAATAAATATCAATCAGTTAAAAATGATGACAAATATAAAATATTTGAAACTTAGTCCAATAAATAAATTGATTTTATATCTCCCTCTAGTGGCGAACCAAAAAATAGCATATTAAAATAACATTTGAAATAAAGTGCAAATATGCTCAGTGTGTGAACCACCTAAAAGTAAACATTGTTTGTCCCAGTAAAAAACAATTGTTTCTTCTGTTTTTACACTTACACAGGTATGATTTGTAGAGATAATTCTTACCCTAACAGATTGTCAATGAAGAGTTGCCATTTTCAAGTCTCATTCTAGTAAAGAAATGTTCACCTTGTGTCTTTAGCTGTGTATGCATTGAATGTCTTGCATAGAATGAATACCTTTTCTTGTAGCTTGTCTTTACCTTGATTGCCCTCATTTACTGAAAACCTGCATTTATAATGAAACAAAGTTTAGTATGTTTAGTCCAATGGATGCACAAAAGGATATACATAAGAACGTAACAGTAAAGAATGATGCAGTAAAATCACTAAGTATATTCTTGACAGGACTGTGACAGTTCTGCACAACACTGTCTTACTTTTTTCATGTTTGAAAATTCCCACAGTTCATTGGTTCATAGAGGATACTAGGCTATTGGCCCAGAGACTCTTATAAGCTTAGCCAAGAATTTTGCCCATGTGCCCACAAAGTTAGCACCTGTTTCCCCTTTCCAGCAGGGACACAGGTGGGAACCCAGGGGTGTATTTTTGGTTTCCCATTCCGTTTGTCCAGGTTCCTGGTAAAGAGGGCTAGAGAGGTACTATGCCTGACATGGAGAGGGAGTCTATTCCGTAGAAGTGGAATCTTTGGGACAAAAATCTATCTGCTAACAAGTTCTATTAATGTCTCAGACCAGGCTGAGGCCTTACGTGCAGGTTGCAAAAATAGAGTTTGACTTACAGATATGCAGCAACTCCATCAAGGCTGGGTCTGAGATGGCCTTGTATGGCAGACAAAGGGCACCTCTGAACAGTCTGTATGAGACTGAGTAGGGGGACAGAGTTTTAGCCTATCAGTATAGAACAGTTGTTTGAGGCCCTGGATTTTCATGGTCAGGAACCTCTGTGGTCTCTCCAGCTGTTGCATGTGCTTGACAAGTACATGCTGAAGGTGGCATTCTACTCAATAATGGGTGTGATAAGGGAGGAGTACAGGGATGTTATGACCTCCTTATTCCTGAATGAAATACCCTTACTGATGAGGTGGGCCATGTAGAAAGCCTTCCATACAACAGAGGCAACATCAACCTGGGTGCCCAAGTCCGTCATGACTGATTACGTGCTTAGTCCATTGTTATTAATATGATAATTAGTGGGGACTCCATTTTCCTCAAATGGGATAGTGATGTATTTCTTGGCATTCAGTTTGAGGCCATGCTTCTGGCACCAGTCATCTGTTTGGGTAACACCCTCTTGGAGGATGTTCACATCACTAGGAGAGTTTAAGACAGCACTCAGCCTGCAGTAATCTGCAATCCCGGTCAGCCACAAACCACAGGTTTTGGCTTGCACCTCAGAAAACTATATCCCAAACAGTAGAGGCCCCAAGACCAATCCTTGGGGTACACTGCTTATTACTGGTCTACTACTAGAGGTGACTTTGCCTATTTTGACTGAGTGGGTTCTATCAATGAGCCAGTTAGCTACCCATCTGGTAACATACAGGTTGATGCCTAACTGGGAGAGTTTATCTATTATGCCTGAGTGGTGAATAGTGTAGAAGGATTTGACTAGGTCAATGCATGCACATTAGTTTCATTTTCTGGATAATGCTGGTGATTTTTGTGGTATATTTTTCAATGACACTCATGAAAACAATTGTGTCCCTCTGGTTCTTATTCCACCTTGACATTCTAAATGTGATGTTATCAATCTATTTGACACAAGCTTGTTTGAGTGACAACAAATCACAGAAATTTTAATAAATTATATCTAGCCCGTATTCATCATTACCTGATACAGAAAGTAGTGTGAAAATTGTTAGAATAAATGATGTTTCACACATAAATTCTGTCTTCCAACAGAAGACATTTTGTGCAATTTAAACACGTTATTTGACCATTGCACATTTATTGGTTTATCTCTATATGTGTGTGTGTGTGTGTGTGTGTGTGTGTGTGTGTGTGTGTGTGTGTGTGTGTGTGTGTATATATATATATATATATATATATATATATATATATATATACTACCATTAACCGAAATAAAACTTACCTGAATTCCAAACACTTGAGAAGACTCTATCGAAATGCTAATATGCCAAACCAATGAACCACCGATAATTTTAAAAGGGAAACTAACCACTTGGCTGCAATGGTGTACTTTGCCCTTTCTCCCAGTATAAGGTCTGATAGCAGAAATGGTATATTTAATTAGAGGGAGTGTGGGGGGGTGAAACTCCCAATTT